>NW_017263670.1:1286-159558 GCF_001662655.1 Pseudogymnoascus verrucosus
TTCTTAAAAATATCATACTCTATAGGAGTATGTAGCCGTTCTAATACTACTACGTCTATAGTAGGAATTGTAGCTGCTCAAATTACTGTTTGTGGCTAGAATGGCTATAGCCTACTTCCTCTCTATGCAGAAGTAATATTTAAGTTAGAAAATGCTAATTCTCTTGCTTTTATATATACTTTGAGCTACTCTGCTTTCTGTATACGTAGGAGTTGCGCCTCATTTAGGTGCGAGAGAGCAGTTATAAGGTGTTGCTTTAAGGGCCTAAAAATTGAAATATCAAGTGGCTGTAGAACATGAGATGTATGAGGAGGTAGTATAAGGAGCAATATTCGATTTTGAATGCAGTGTGATATAAAGCTTCCACTTATATGGCTATTATGGCCATCGCAAATTAGGAGCCGTTGCTGTAGTCGTCCATTTTGTGTTGCTTTTGCTCTTGTAGAGGGCTCAAAAACGCGTTTTAGCTACTCTAATCCATGAAGATTGCTTGTCTATCCTTTTGTATTTGTAGAGAAGTGCCATTTTTGTATAACCTCCTTTGGAATCTAGCTCTGTAGTATGTTCTGTCCTTTAAAAATAATAAGGGGGTTAATAGCTGTTCTGTCCATGCAAATGCATTTAACAGCAGACACCTATTCCTGTTAGCTAGGATGAGCTTGAAAACGCGTACGAAGTGTAGAATCGACTATAATTCGTGTAGATTGCATAGTTCCAATTGAAAATCCAGTTTCATCTATATTGTAGGTGTTGTAGTTTTCGATTTTTAGCTCTGTTATAAGGCTCTTGTACGCGTCAAACCACCCCCTTAACACCTGCTTTGTGACCCCATTCATCCTTTGTGCCTTAACTCTACGTCCTAACTTAACACGTAAGTTAGGATGCCTTTGAATGAATCGTGGAACCCAATCTTGCCTAAGAGGTAAGTTAGGAATGTGTTCTTGTTAAGTTTGTAGTTGTTGAGTTTGTAGTTGTTGAGTTTGTAGGTGTTGAGGCTGAAAAACGCAACACTTATTTGACCGGACTTCATCTGCAACCTCCTGTAATATCCGATGGCTAGGAGCGTAGCCACTTATAGTAAGCTCTTTAATCCACTTTAGGAGGGTCTGCTCTTGATTTTTTGATAGGAGCTGCTGCTATTGGCGTGCTTCTACTCGTGTATGCCTTCCATTTACACGACATCGGAGGGTCTCTGCTGGTAGCCCTAGAGCTTTTGCAGCAGCATATATTGATTTATATTGATTTGATTTAATAGCTAATATAGCCTTTTGTATTTGAATTTCGCGTTCTTGAGCCTTTATACTCTTCTGACGGACCATTCTAGCATAGTAGTAGTAGTAATAGTTAATAGGGTGGTAGGTTTGATGGGGTGGTTCCAACCCCACTACACCCGTTACGCCATTACACCCGTTACGCCACGACTTACGTTAGTGTTACAAAGGGCATAGATAGGATTCTGTATTAAATAGTAAGGATAGCGGCGGTAAGCCTAATTAGTAGAGAATATCTATTAATAGTTAGCACGCACATGGTAGATAAATCTTTTAAGGAAGCAAACATGGTAAATAGATCTTTTGCCCTTAAACTAATGATTTTTATAACAAAATGTTAAATCCCTAAACCACTATAGAGATGGACCACCAACGCTCTCTAGCACACTACAACTACACTCACGCACCTACCTCTATGAATAAGTAAGAGGGTGGCAGAGGCATATATGCCAGACCTATGGCAATTGCCTCTGTCGAAAAGAGCAACCTATGGCAGGCGTTGCTCCATGGGAATCTTGCCACATGTTAACCGCTTTTATCCTTGCATTTCACAAACTGCTATACTATTTCCCGCATCTCGTGGCAGGCTAACTAACCCCTTCGAATGGCATAAAATTTACTAACGGGAGATGAAAAATGAGCGTGTCTAATGATGCTCGTTGGCTTTAATGGTAGTAAGCTATAACGTGCAGACTTACTACCACAGCCCCCTATGGTAGAGGACATGGGAAGAGGGTTAATAACGAGGTAGTGAACGAAGTAAGGTGGTAGAAATGAGGCGATAGCGAGGTACCGACAGGAAGGTTTTAGGGGCTTTAGGGTCACGTGTAGGGTAGATAGAACTTTTTTTCAGAGACAGCGCATATAGATCTTTATAGGGGCAAACAGGGTAAATAGATCTTTTGCCTTTAGTTTAAACTTTAGCTGCTAAAGTTGTAAAACATACTTATTAATACGCAGGATCTAGTGGCACCTCAGCAGCTCTCTGTACTGCCTATATGCTAAGAATATACTATAATTGTTTTCTAGATCTATGACTTTGGTGGCAATGGCTTAATTGGCCACTCATAGTCCCTGCTAAACCTCGACTTAAATACCCACTCGCCCATTCCTACGGTCTCTGTCTTCTCACCCGTCTCTTGCGGCACTACAACCTCTAAGGTCACACCGTATGGCACCAAAGCCCGCATCTCTATCGTATTCATCCCGTAGCCATCTTGCTTCGTCTCCCACGTGCACGAAACAAGGCCGAAAGGCGTAACATGTTCCACGATGGCCCTGTCGAACTCTGCTCCAATCAAAGGCGCAAAGCAGCATTTTGTCCATCCAGGCGCCAAGCGCCGAAGCCCTGCAACACGCCCGTGGAGAAACGTTGCGACGGCACCAAAAGCGTAGTGATTAAAGCTTGTCATGTCGCCAGGGTTCACTGACCCGTCGGGTAGTAAGCTGTCCCAGCGCTCCCACATGGTTGTTGCATCCATTGTCACGGGATACAGCCAGGAGGGGCACGTCTTTTCGAGGAGCATTGCGTACGCTATATTCGTATGGCCCGTCCGTGCAAGGGCCTCGCACAAGAATGGTGTGCCAGCGAATCCGGTACCGATCCTGAATCCGTTCTTGTGAACGAGATACTTGAGACGATTGCCGGCGACCACTGCTTGTGTAGGTGTGAGCAGGTCGAAGCAGATCGCGAGGGCGTAGGCTGTTTGAGAGTCGGAGATGAGCCGACCGTTGGGTGACACATACTCGTTCTGGAAGTCCTGACGTGTAGCGAGAGCGTCGCTAGAGAACTTTGCGCAGTCGGCGGTTTGGCCGACAATGCGTGAGATAAGAACCATGAGGTCTAGACTGTGGACAAGAAAGGCATTAGCGACGAGCTGGGCGTCGGTTGCTGATTTCCACGGCGCATCGGCCGGAGCAGCAGGGTCAAGCCAGTCCTACTCAAATACATTAGTTGGCAGATGTAGCACCAAGACGCAAAGAGACACAAATGCGTACCCCAAGTTGGAATATCGATGGGTCCCATAAGTGGGTTGTACCATTTTTGCAGCGGGGCACAATGTCTATCCACGTCGTCATGCTGGAGTACTGCTGTGCTAGAATCGTCGCATCTCCTGTCTCGCTGTATAGTTCCCACGGGGCTAATATGGTCACATCATGCCACACGGCACATGGCTTCCGTCGACACCAAACCGGGTCGACAATGGTTGAGTTGGGCGTCACCATTGCTGGGACGCCGCCTAGTACCTTCTGGTCGTATTCGACATCTACCAGCCAATTCTTCAACATACCGAAGCAGTCGTAGATCAGGGTTGCAGCTGGGGCAAACAAGGCCAGATCGCCAGACCAGCCCAGTCTTTCATCGCGCTGCGGGCAGTCGGTCGGTACGGAAAGGAAGTTACCACGCATGCCCCACCGGATATTTTGGTATAACTTGTTAAGCAAGGGATCAGAGCAATCGAAGGTGCCGGCGCTCCTCATGTCCGTGTGACAGACAACGGCTTTAATGGAGGCGCTCAGGTCGACTGTATCATCCCACCCGTCCACCTGCACATAGCGGAAACCGTGGAAAGTGAACCGAGGTTCGTAATGTTCGCCGCTTGCATCACCCTTAAGTGTGTAGACATCGATAGCCTTGCAGACGCGCAGAGGTCGCGTTGCGATCTCCCCGTCCTCTAGTACTTCGACGTGCGAGAGGGTGATTTGGTGGCCGCGCGGTCCTATAATATTCTTTAGACGAACATAGCCGACGAGATTCTGACCGAAGTCAAGGACGGTTTTGCCAGCTGGCGTGGTGATGCGTTGCACCGGATTGACCTCCTCAATACGCCTCACCGGCTCGGTAAAGCCCGTTGTGAGATTAGTGGTGGCTGGCAGGAAATCCATCACCACGACTGGTTCCCAGCGGGCGACTACGCTTATTTCAGCACTGTTTTCCAGACTGCTTGTTATTGACGCGGAAGCCGCTGGTGACGACCAGCCCGGAACCTCGAGCGTAGCATCATACTTCTCTCCATCGTAGATTTCGGCCAGGCGAATTGGTCCTCGCGTCACCTGCCATGAGCCGTCGGTCACAATGCGTTCCTCTCGGCCATCGACATAGCGGATCTCCAGCTGAGCCATCAAGGCCGTGTGTGGCCCCCAGATATTTCGATGGCCACCCTCAAAACCAATGCGCCCTGAGAACCATCCCTCCGCAACACGCACGCCTAGACAGTTGACGCCGCCTGCCAGGAGGGACGTTACATCATAGGTCTGGTAGGGGAGGCGAGCATCGTAGGCGGTCCAGCCAGGCGCCATGAAAATGTCGCCTACACGCTGGCCGTTGATCTCGGCTTCGTAGACTCCTTGCGCAGTGATGTAGAGCCGCGCCTGATCGATGGTACCCACTATGCTAGCCGCCGGCAGGGAAAATTCCTGGCGAAACAACTGTTCCGGGTCCGATACCGTGGTGTCAGATGCCCATGGCGCCGCGATGCGCTCACATTGCCAGTCTGCATGGCTGAGAAGGCCAATCTCGAGGCGGGCTGGTGCGCTCCAGGGCGTGTCTTGTCCTGCCGAATCCCATACCCGAACTCGCACTGAGATCTTCTCTCGCGCGCGGAGATGTCGATCAAGCGGCCATGGAACAAGATGAGATAGTGAGGACGCGCGCCGCACTGTGCAGAGGAGCTCGAGGGTTGAGCCAGAGCTCTCTTTCGAGACTTCAATGTCGTAGCTTTGCGGAGAAAAGGCACTGGAAGCGTTCTGGAATGTCCACGACAGGCGCGGCGCGGTGTCCTGAGTTACCAGCAGCTGTGTAGGCCCGGGGTGGTAGTGCTCAAAACGAAGGTCAATGATCGATGCCATGATACCAGTGGGGTTCTGTGGCAAAGCCAGAGTGAGATTGGCCTTAACTGCTAGAGAGAAACAGACCAGGCAGGGAGAGTAAAGTAAGTACTGTATAGAATAATATCAGGGCTTCTCACACTTCTCACTAATTCTAAACAGAAAATTAGACCACAATTCCGGCGAGCAGAGCAGTCATCGTAACTCTGATCGTCCATATTAAGAACTGTTATTAAACTTACGGATTAATTTGTAAACAGCTGACGCCTTTTACCTAGAGTCTAAAGCTATCCATAGCTATAGATAGCTTTGTTAGTTTGTAGTCATAGCGCAGCGATAGTGGAGCGAAAGCGCCACATTTATCCGCGGTAGAACTGTATAAACTTACTTACCCCCGACGTTTATCCGTCCCGTTAATGGTAGTATCAGATGGTTGAATGACTGGCAGTTCTGTTCTTTGATTCCATAACTACAACCACATCACATCACATCGTCTCTTGCATCCCGTTTCTTGACAAATTCGCTCACTATTAACCCGAGCAGACCCTTTCCTCCTGCCTTTTTGTCTTGTTTTCCGGCCTAGCGACCAACTCTGTCCCCGATCCCAGCCCCGCTACCCTTAGTTATGGATCCATCCTAGGTCTACAAAATATTCCCTACTAGGATCTAGAGCCTGATGTCTAATATTTGAGAGATGCTACACCCCAGTTCGTTTTTAATTTCTTACCTCCTATATTTGTGCTGGAGATAGTCTATATTCACTCATTTGGGTTCATTAACTGAAGGTTCGCTCAGCATGTTCGAACGAAGCGACGTTGTCGAGGCTCCCTCTGATAACACGTTAACGACAGCACAAAAGCCTAGTAAAGATCTGCCACTCCCACGAGACTTCGTTTGGGGTGCTGCTACAGCAGCATACCAGATCGAGGGTGGCGCTTTCCAGGACGGAAAAGGTCCCTCTATCTGGGACATGTTTTCCCATGTCGTTCCCTCACGCACCAGTGGTGACAATGGCGACGTCGCATGTGACCACTACAATCGTATGCCAAAAGATGTTGAGCTAATGGAATCGCTGGGCCTCGACGTCTACCGCTTCTCTATCTCGTGGTCACGCATTATCCCCCTTGGCGGCCGCCACGACCAGGTCAATGAAGCCGGGGTCACATTCTATAACAACCTCATCGACCAGCTAGCCGCACGAAATATCACGCCCTCAGTCACTCTTTATCACTGGGATGCTCCTCAGGCTCTGTACGACCGATATGGCGCTTTCTTAAATACGGCTGAATTTAAGGCCGATTTTGAAAATTATGCGAGACTGTGTTTCTCCCGCTTTGGGGACCGCGTGAAGGAATGGGTTACCTTCAATGAGCCTTATGTCATATCAGTTTTTGGACACCATAGCGGCTCACTTGCACCTGGCCATAACCGGGCGACAGGCTTTGATACCAAAACGGAACCATGGCGGGTCGGACACACGATTATACTTTCTCACACCTCTGTAGCGCAAATCTACGCCGACGAGTTCCGTCCGACTCAGGAAGGCTGCACGGCAATTGTTTTGAATGGCCATATGTATGAGCCTTTTGACTCAAACAGCAATGCAGACAAGGCCGCCGCACGGCGCAGGATGGAATTTTACTTCGGCTGGTTCGCCGATCCGATTTACTTAGGACAAGACTACCCCGCCGTAATGCGTGCCCAGCTAGGTTCGCGTCTGCCTAAGTTCTCGCCTGATGAGCTCGAACTCCTCCGCAAATCGGTCTCCCTCAATACATTTTTCGGCCTGAACCACTACTCGACAAAATACGCCAGGGCCCTACCTGATCCGCCTGCTGACGATGACATCACTGGAAATGTGGAAGAGGGTGCCATCAATAGCGAAGGGGAAGAGATTGGCCCAGTATCTGGCATGATATGGTTACGTGTTGCGCCTGAGGGGTTTCGCAAGCTACTCAGCTGGCTGTGGAAGCGTTATAGCATCCCAATCATAATCACAGAGAATGGGTGCCCATGCCCAGGTGAGAATAATATGACATTAGAGCAGGCGGTCGATGATCAGTTCCGCATACGGTATCTAGGGCTCTATCTAGATGCGATTTCGCAGGCTATCTATACGGATGGTGTTTTAGTTAAGGGCTACTATGTCTGGAGTCTCATGGATAACTTTGGTATGTTAAATATCCTGAACTTTGTGGTTGGTATGCAATACTAATAGTGGATGATTATAGAGTGGTCGGCGGGTTATAGCCCTCGTTTTGGTATTGTACATACAGACTACAAGACTCTATTAAGAACGCCAAAGAAATCAGCATCATATCTAAAGCACTCGTTCAGGCATCGGAGAGAAAGAAATCAGCATCATATCTAATAATGATTCTACGTACTAGACAGAAAAATCAATAGAATGATAGGAAGGTTAACAGGGTTAGCCTTTAGGGCTATGCATATAAATTTAGGGACAGACCGTTGCCTATGGAAGCTTTAGCGACCAACTCGAATGATGCAAATTACATGTGACTGTCTTACTATTCCCCGTCCCCCTGTCTGACTGTAACGACCCGGAAAAGTATTACTAGAGCTTGGCAGGATCAGTCACTAAACCTGAACGCGCTATTCCGCCTAACTTAGGTGCGGTGTAACAGTAAAAAAAGTAGATCGTTACAATCATACAGGGTGGGGGGGGGATGGGGATTAATAGAAGAATGGGATATCATGGAGGTAATCACGGGAAGATTAGCCATCGCGGTATAAAAACATTGTCCCGTTTCTAAGTCATCAATGACGGAGAGAGGATGCAGATGTTAAACATGCGTCGGAGCTAGGCGATGCGTAATTAACACCAGTGTAAGATTATTATCTTGTCATAATTATCATTTGTTGAGGGGGAAACAACACTACGCCATTTGGAACTGAGGCGAGACTAGGATAAATTCACAAAGTCTAGAGATGCGATTAAGTTAAATGCACTTGTCGATATCATTCGATGTCAGGTGCATTGTCTATCAAGACTTGGCAGTGGATATATAGTGCAATCAATACATTGTATTCACAATTCTACTTAATGAGTAAATCAGCTACATCAGCCCGCAAACTGAATATCGCAGCATTAGGCGATCATGCGTATGCTATTCTTCGATTGCTTACTCAGCCTCGTGCTCTTTAAGGACACGTTGGGTTGCGGTCTCCGTCTTGTGGAATCGCCATGGCTTGATACCTCGCTCGAAAAGTTCGTCTAGTTCAGCAGCAGAGCGGCTAGAGGAGGGTCAATTCGGATTTCCACAAATAAAGGGGGCATTCTGAACTTACCCTGTTGTCTCAGGGATTAAGAACCACATCCCGACCATAAATGGCGCGCCGACACCAACGTAGAACCAGGCGGTCTTAAGTCCCCAATTCCACTTGTTAATATTAGTCATATACGGAACTAGGACGCTCATGACAACGCCAATGACGCAGGTCGCTGCGCCACCAAACCCTGCAGTATAAGGACGGAGGCGCTGGGAAGAAATTTCGCCAATGAAGCCCCAACCAGTGGCACCGTTGGCGGCCAGTCCGACATCTGTAAAAAGTTAGATAAATCTTCAGAAGTATAGACCAGAAGGAGAGAATTGCAAGAGATACGTACTCCAGAGACAGGCGAAGAGGATAAAAACGTAGGATGACGCATTAGTAGACGGTACGACTCCTAGAATACCAACGGCGATGCAAGCAAGCCAAGAAAGTGTTGTACCACAGCAAGCGATATATCGACGGCCGACTCTATCAGCACAAAGAACTACGACGATAACGGTCGCAATCTGGATAGATGACGTGATAACCTTGATTCTGAAAGGATTTTTGAGACCCGCCTGTTGGAAGAAGTATGTTCCAAATGTGCCGAAGAGGGAGAGGCCGATGAACTGCTGAGTGAGGTTGGTCCACAGTGTGATCACAGTCCGAATGCCGTTCACGCCTTGGAAGATGGCGTACCACTTTTCTCTTCGCTGCTCGACGGCAAGAGCGCGCTCGTGTTCGACGTTCAATAGAATGATCTCGAGTTGTGCATCGACATTATAATTCTCGACGCCCCGGTTGAGGTACGACAGGGATTTCTTGGCGAGCTCCATCTTCCCAGCTGTGACGCACCACGCGGGAGACTCAGGGAGGAATAGATAAATGGTGAGCATCAAGCCGATCTGTGCCCATTGCGAATATAGGGCGTTGAGGTAGTTGTGCGGGTTGCTAGCATTAAGACTGTTTAGTGCCACCTGAGCGAAGAAAGAGCCAAGGGTCCACCAAAAGCTGTAGAGCATCAACAAGCCACCCCGGATACGAGGAGGAGCACACTCGGAAATATATGCTGGGATAGTAGATTGAAGACAGCCGACACCAATACCAGCTAGAAGTTTGCCGACCAACCAGCCCTCCCAGCTGCGGGTAAGTGTCTCGGCAAGGATAGAGCCCACAAGAATGAGCCAGTAAGTATACATGGCGACCTTCCTGCCGAATTTGACAGTGTAGAAGGACAGCCCAACCATGCCGATAATCTGACCAACAGATACGACAGAGGACCAGCCGCTGAGAATGGGCGAGGCGAGGGCGGGGCTACCATTAGCGTTTTTCTCAGTTGCGAACTGCTTAACAAAGCCCGCGTTCGCGATGATACTGGCGTTGATGCTAAACAAGAAGAATGTTAATAATAGAGCCTAAGCACAACACAAAAGAAGTTCGGTGAAAGCTAACTCACCCGATCTGATAACCGTCTGTTGCAGCACTAAAGGCAGCAGCAAAGCAAAGAGCAGTGGCCATTTTAAAGTGCTTTACAGTTTGCCATGGAGTCAAATTTTCATAGCCGGTGATGGCCTGACCCTTAGTAGCAGCATCGGCAACGACATCTGAGCCTTTGATATCGCCATCCTCCCCAAATTCGTTGTGCTCTGCGGTATTAGTCGGCTTATCGCTGATGGGCTGAGAAGCCATGGCAAAGAATAGTAAATTCAGTCAATGGCCGCCGGAAGTTGAAAGGTGTCGTTGAAAGGTGTCGTTGAAACAAGAGGGATGGTACAAGGAAGAGATGTAGAGAAGTTGCTCTATCTAATGCACCGATATCTTTCTGACATTGCGGGGATGTTAAGCTCCTTATACTTCTTGGACATGCCACTTAACTCGCATGAAAATAGCACGTAGCTCATTCAACCTTTCATTTCAATATTGGAGCTCTAGCATGCGGGGAAGGAAATGCGGGGATGTAAATGCGGGGAAGGAGACACCGAAGTGTCTAGGCCGAGCCGTAGGTTTAGCGGGGTTTCCAATAGTGGATCCGCAACCTCATAGAATGTAAATTATTGAGTGTCATGGGGGAGACACGGGGTGGGTGTCAACCTTGAAGTTTATCCGCGTTTTGCCGTTTTCTCGAAGCACCACAGTTCATCCGCGGTTGAGACCACAACCCCATGTTGAAGTTTATCCGAATGTTATACGAATGTTACCAAAGGTACAAAATACGCTAGCATACACTTCATGCACGCATTCCCGACTGTGGCTCCCATGGAAAACCATACTTCTGGTATTTCTCACTGTCGTGTCTAAATATTGGTAATTCGAATGAAGTTAGAATGTGGGGTAAAACCATTTCCCGGCGTGATAAAGTTGTATGGGGTTAAGAACCGTTTCCCCGCGTTCTAACTTCATTCGAATTTATCAATATTTGGATGCTACAGCAGCCAGGGCGTATGGATGCTATTACAGACTTCAAAGGACTGAAGATATACCGAGTGAGAGACAAGAGTGCGGAGATAGGGCTGAAGTTAATCACAAGGAAATATCGCAAGGAGAGACGAAAAAAAAAAGGATTGAAATTAAGATACTATAAGTTATAACTCAAGCTGCTCCCAAATTCTATATTGTCCAAAACGCATTATTCGTCTAGGGATTCTTCTGTGACGCTGAATGGTAACCGACAGAAGGAGCAGTAGGGACATTATGTCTTTCAATTTCGTGAAGAGAATCATCTTCAGTGCTGCCGCTGTCGCTGTCGCTGTCGCTGCCATCCCGCCGCCAAATCCGGAGTTCTTCGAGATAACTCAGCTGTCTCTGCCACCCGCCATCAATACCACGAGTGTGGGCGCCTGCACAGCATCTATAAATCCTCGCCGCACCGGCTGTATCTACTACCAGGAAAACTACGACTTCCAGTCTGGCGACTTCACTCCCGATGGCAAACACGTCGTTGTCAGTGTTAACTTTACCGGTGCTCCTGCCGCACCAGACCCTGCCAGCATCTACTCCGGCGCACAGGTGATACTTATTACGGCCGATGGCACCAACTTCCCTAATGGCGATAGCTGGAAGTGTATGAGCTGTGCTGTGCCCACCCAAAACAAGCAATCTCTCGATCCCGTGATCGACTATCCCCACGTCTTCCGGAGTGGCACCAAGATCTTGTGGGGACATAATATCCTCGACTGCAATGGCCAACCGCTTGCTGATGAGTCGTGCACGCCTACCCGCACACATATCTACCCTATCTTCTGGCCCGTCTCCACGAATGCCTTCGCAGCCGGCGGATCTCCGCGTGAGATGCGTCTCCATCCAGATGATACGCACATTTTATGGAGTTCCTTGTCCAACAGCGGTCAATCCACGTTCACGGGGAAGCTCCAATTCAATGCCAGACCCACTAACGGGTCCCTTCGCGCCCCACGTTATGATCTCATTCAAGTCAACGTCCTAGCCCGCGCCAACAGCACCCCTGCTATCTATGCGGACGGCAATCAGATCAAGATCAACCCCCAGCCTCTCTCACTCGGCGAACTTCGTGGCTGGTCTGGCAATGGAGAGGAGATCATTTATCTTGGTTCCAACGTCGAGGCTAACAACGTCGACCTCTACGCCATTCACGTTGTGACTGGTGCGATTCGCCGCATTACTAGCCACCCCGAGTATGCTGATCCGATCGTATCGTCTCCCGATAATCGAAATTATCTCATCATGGACACCCGCGGCTCAAATCGTCAGATGTGGATGGCCGGCATGCGCGGTATCCCCCCTATCATAGATATTGTGGTTACGCTCCTCGCAGTGTCGACCCGCAACAATGGCCCGCGTCGCTTTTTCCAGCCCATTCTCCTCGACCAGTTCGGCGATCGCAGCGATATCGACTACTATGGCCAACGTATTAATACTGAAGGCGACCTTTCTAATGGCTCTGTCAACGATCCAAACTGGAACGGCCGCGCCGACGCCGGTTTCTCTCTTGATAGCACCAAAATCGTGTATTGGCAAGCTCTTGTCACATCTCCTGCCTGTGGCGGCGTCAACCCGCTCAAGTGCCCAGCCTCCACGGCCCAAGGAGGTAGCAACTATCGTGTTATGCTCGCAAAACGCACCAGCCGTGCACCTACAAGGCCCGTCCCAGTCTTTAAAATTCCTGACATCATCCCCTGGGCAACACCCTTCCCACCCGGAGCGTCTGTCCCTGTCGATAAGACACTTGCACCTGGGGACTATACCCTCTATGGCAAGGCACATGGCTTCGCGAATGTTACGCTTACTTCGTCGAGCGTCGCTATTAGATACTCCAACTTTAGCGACGACTATCGGCACATCATAGACGGATACGAGAACGCTACCTCATCGGTTAAGCCCCCAAATTACTATGACGTTCATGTCGACTGGTTCTCAGATATATTCCAATCTGGTGCCGTATTTGGTACTAAGAAGACGAGCCCCGGCGGGTTCCATGCAGAAATAGATGCATTTTTGAATATTTTCTCCGCGAATGGATCACTTACGACGACGATCAATGGAGTGGAATATTTACAACCCCTTAATTTTTCTTAATAGATAAAATAATTAAGATGAAACTAAGTTATTGTTAGCTTTATAAGGGCTCGAGTCTTAGAAGGAAAAAACTTGTCTATTTCTAAACGTCTAATTCTACAAGGGGTTACTAAATGCTAAGAATCTCAATCGTATACTCTTCAGAATAGATGCTATAAAAATTCACCGTTCCAACCGGATTTCAAATTCTCATAGTAGCTTAAA
The DNA here is from genome assembly GCF_001662655.1 of Pseudogymnoascus verrucosus. Lineage (NCBI taxonomy): Eukaryota > Fungi > Ascomycota > Leotiomycetes > Thelebolales > Thelebolaceae > Pseudogymnoascus > Pseudogymnoascus verrucosus. Next base: position 14,414 of record NW_017263670.1, read on the forward strand.
TCTTATTCGTCTCTGTTATAGTGAATTAATATTAAATTATCAAGAAGGGGTACAATAGAGTCCTGGTTATCATATCACTTAACCCTATTTAACCACCTTACGGGATGACCCTTATTCCACCCTAGCTCCCTCATCAAATATACTCCCACCGATCACCCCCTATTAAATTCAGCGCATTCCTCCGCCCCTTCGCTGCAATATTTGCCTCTATCGTCTTCGCTGCTAATAAATCTTCTGCCTTCCTTGCCGCTTCAATGTTGATAATTTTCACACGGTCTAGTAGCTCCTGCGGTGCTACTACAGGGAACACATTCCTCGGCATTTCGCCCAACTCGCGCCAAATTCCATAGTGCCTTGCGGCCTTTGTCACGCAGTTGAACCCGTCGTTTGGATAGTAGAGAAACTCATTCGCGCAATGGTCAATGAAACCGCGGCGGGTGAGGAGGGGCATTTGGTTGCCGGAGATGGAGTTGCCGGTGGGGATAGAATCGAGGATTTTAGAGAAGGAAGGTGGCACTATATTGCGGAGAGAGGAGAAGGAGGATCTTATGTCAGTGTTAGGGGCGGAAGGTGGGCGGGGTGCCATGACATGGTCGATGGAGAAATTAATATATTCTTGCCTGAGCTGGTAGTCCGCAAAATCCTGTGGGTTGTAGCCGAAAACGGGTTTAGACATTTGATTTTTCCCTATATTAGAGCGATGGAGATTAGGAAGGGCTTTAAAGGAGCGGAGTGAGAGAGCGGAACGAGACGTATAAACGTACATGCGTTCTGCTCAAGGCTGTAGCCAATAATATCAAGGAAGCCAGAGTACTGCTCTGGCAGTAATAGGCCGGTGCGATTAGTATCCAAATGGTTGAAGATTTCGTTGAAAAATGCCATGCCGAAAGCTGTCGGTGCAGTGTTGTTATAAAACGGCTGCCACCCCGTTGAAGCAGCGGAGTGCGTCTGCTGTAGCTGAGGCCGCGGTGGTTGTTGTGGCGGCTGCTGGTACTTTTGCTGTTGCTGCGGTTGAGAGGGAACAGGTCCTTGGGAAGGCTCATATGTGTATTGTGGTGTTTGCGGGCCAGGGGTCGAGTTTGAACGCGACGTATAAGCATATGGCGAGGACCGCGAAGGGCCAGCCTCTGGTAGCACTGTGTTTGTGCTCTCGGATGGAGCTGCGTAGTTTGTTTGTGAAGACGCCGAGCTTGGGATTTCAGGTGCAGGAGGTGCATGGCTAGTTTGCGGTGACGCTGCATGGGGACTTGCAAATGGCGGCGGCGTTGTAGACGCACTCACCGACGGCTGTGGTGGATATCGTTGAGGCGGCAAGCCTTCACCCCCAACCTGTTTCAGCGAGGCCAACGGCAACTGCGTCGACACCGGTCGTCTCTGCGTTGAAGCCGCTGTGTTGATTGGTTGTAGAGGCGGCCGTGGAGGGAGCTCTGGCGGAGTGCGAGGGGGGTAGCCGCTGTATTCGTAAAGGAGGGAGGGGTGGGAGGCGAGGTGGGGTCCGGGGGAGCGTGAGAGGATGTAGCAGGAGGCACAGAAATGAGAGGGACACGTGTTGCAAGAGATACGGGGGGAGGTGGGAGGAATAGGGAATGTGCAGGAGGTGCAGTGGAAGGGGAGGGACATGGTGAGGTTGGGCGTGGTTGGTAAGGGTTGTATGTGAAGAAACGAAGGGCGATGAGTTGTTAGTGAACAAACTATTGGGGTTTGATGACTTATAGTAATGAGCCTCTTGGGAATAATAGTCACGCTGTATTAACATGTAGGCGTATGCGTAGGCGCCTTTATAATTTATATGTTCTGCCTTACCGCCGCCACAATATTGAATAATTGACGCTCTAGCAAATAGTTCGGCCCTCCTACTACTAATATTGGTGAGCTGGCTGGCCCTACAGCCAATAGGAGCATTGGGCACTAACAGTTTAGCCCTCCCTAGTCTAGCCCCCTAGATAATGCTTGTAGGTTGGTACGAGAGCTTCTAGAGGCGGAACAAGATGCCATGGAAAGTCACGGGTCGCTTCTTGAGGATGGGAAAATTCTTCATTGCGATAATTCTAAGAATAATATCATCATTACAGAAGCTGCCTTAAAAGGGGAGCCGAGAGGGACACTAATTAAGCTAGACTTGACAGAGGAGTTAGGCAGTATGCTAAGCGGAGCTAGTCATAACACAAGCACTATATAGTTCATGGTGATTGAGGTGCTGCAGGGCAAGGGTCACAGGTCATGGCTTGACCTCGAGTCGTTTTTCTTATTAGGAACAGACACTATAGAGAATACAATCGCCTATACTAATCAAAGCCCTCTCTCAGACTCGTGCACTATAATCAATCACACTAGCACCAGGGAAAAAAATCACTCTGCACATGGAATACAATCACAGTAACTCATTCAATTCGTAGAAACCTGGCTAGCTACTTATACCTACCCCCCTAGTTCTCCTCCCCCCACGGCGCATATGCCTCCCGCCATACGTATCCCTGCACCCAAACTTGACCAGATAAGGGCTTATGGTCGTTGTGCCATCGACAATAAGTGTCCCATCCGGAGCCTTGATCTTCAGCTCGTAGTATCCCGCTCCGCCCGAGTTATCCCAAGAGAACCTAATCGGATAGTACTTGCCCTTTACTAGCGTGACCTTGTACTCTAGCGGCGCCGAGCCGACTGGAGTGTACGTCGCCTCCAGATTAGCGTTTGCGCGTGTGTAGCCAGAGTAGGCGTTTGGAGCGAGCCAGAGCAGACTCAGGTTATCGGCAATGGGCGCGGTAAAGCTGTACTCTCCATCCTGGTGCGCGTACAGATAGCCTCTATGGTTCACCGCAACGTATTCCCAGTTTGCGGCGTCTGGCCGTAGATTGTATGGGCATCTGCGACTCCGATTCTCGTAGTCGTTCCCTCGTAGTATGGCTCCGTACGCTTCATGACCACGAGGTTAAAGTTTCCGTCGTTAGGTCCTAGGTATGTAATGTCATTCGGGAAAAATGCAAACTCAAACCCAGCATTGCCACAGGACGTGTCTGGGAGAGATGCTGGCTCTTGGACGTCATCTTTGCGAGCATCTTTACAGCAGCCTCCTCCACCGCACGCTCCAGCACATCCTACACTATGGGCGCTGTCGAAGCTCGAGGCGATGACGAGGGGGTTGTTGTGATGGGATCCTAGGTAGCACTTCTTTGTACGTGCTTGATAGTCGACGCTGTGGCAAGGACAATGGTGGCGCAGGTTTCCATGCCTGAAAATTAGCAAGTCTCCTGATGACAGAATGGCAGACTTACATTCTTGAAAGTTCTGGGCAGATGACACCGTGAAATACCTCGTCCCGTGCCGTTTCCCAACGCCCTCATCACATCGCTGGCCCTCGCTGGCTCATACAGCCTATTTCTCTATTCCTCTAGGAAATTTAGGGGCCCCTGCCGCCCCTGCCGCCGCGGCTTCTGCTGCTGCGCAGCCAGTCTCGGTTGCTTGGACTCCATTTGGGAGCTGGCTATTACAGCCATCCAGATATAGAGTCGTCTGGGTATGTCTTTGTCTATATTACCAACGTCCGCTAACACCTATAGCCGTTCCCCCTCGTCCTCGCAACCAACAATGGGCCCGCACCAGCTGGCATGCCAGCTCCAGCTGTCGGTACGTCTTAATCGTACTCTACACATACATAATATACTAAATATTCTAGCCTGCCCTGCCTCGTGTGTGGCTGCAGCTGCCACTGTGACTGTGACCTCCCCGCCGGTTACAACAACAACGACAACAACACTTTCGGGACCGCTACCGACTGAAATTGCAAATGGAGGTGCATTCAGCGCAGGAGGAAATCTGCCTAAGCCAGATCCAGTGTTTGATGAACAAGGTAACTGGTCTTGTTGTATCGGGCCATTTTCCGGTGGTAGCGGTGTTGGCTGCACTTGATGTTATGAGACTTGAATTAGTGAAATGGGAATTTGAATTTGGTGACGAAGCTATACCCATGAGATACACATTTTGATGTTGTAGACACGCCATAAAACTATGGCATTGGCCGACTTTGAATCCTGAACCCTCTGGCAGATTGTTAAACCTATGCTGAGCACCAAGTCTCCTATGCCAACGTGCTAAGCTTTATATCTCCATCCCCTGGTTTTGATCTTCCTGTCAACCCCTTGCCGAGCTTCCTACCAATTGGCGTAAAAAGCAGCGCTCAGAGTAATTGGAAACAGCAGCTAGTTTTTTGCTGCAAGGTAGATGAACGAGGGTTAACTTTTGCTACAATTCAATTACATTTAGTATGATGAAAGTGCATGCATTGGATAAACCACCATCCAATATTGTATTTGACTTCAACTCGTCGTGTTTTTTTATTCTATTTCCCGGCTGATGGGTGCAACACCAGCCCATCTCTTCCCCACCCCCCTTCTTTCGCACTGTCTAGTTCTACTTGTGTTGCCGTTGAAGACATTTTCTCCTATGCCGAGCCGGTGTATAAAAAATCATGAGGTAATGTAAAAAAAAGAAAATCATGAGATCGTTGAAATCCCCAGGACGCCCGCCAAACTTGTTGAAGTTGGCCCGCGCCGCGCTAAATGCAAGAGCCGTGCCGCCCAGTGCAATTGCTCAGAGAGCACCTGGACGGCCGGAAAATATGAGTTGATCCTGAAATATTTGAAAACTACCAATTATGCCACTGGAAGGACGTTCGATACAATGGCCGGTGGGGCCTCTTCGACTTTGTCCCCGTTCGTAGCTGGCGCAGCAGCCGCCGCAGGCGCGGGGGCAGCTGCAGGTGCAGCAGTACCCTCAGCAGCCTTGTCAATGTTTGGGACGGTAAGGCCCTCAAACAGCGAAAATAGCGCATCGCGTTGATGGAAGTCGTTATGGACTAAATTATGTTAGTAAACGTGAAGAGAAAACAGAGCCAATTTATAGACATACCGATATTAACGAGGTAAAACGTCTCCATAACTCGTTGAATAACATTGCGACTTGGGCTCGAGGAGTCATGGCAATGGGCCCAGTCCATTCCTAGACGGAAAGCCTCATCCTTCCAGGCCAAAAAGCTGATCGTTTCCACGATGGTTGGCTGAACGATTTCCTTTCCGGGGAACACACCCCAGGTGACGGCATTTGGAGCATCGCTAGGAGCATTGGTTCGTAGCGTGCCTGACTTTGTAACCGCATAATAAGTCACCTCGGGGTCTCTCGCGATTCTATCAAGCAGCTCATCGATAAGCTCTGGTGCAACTAAAAGCTCGAGGTACGCCTTCTGGTAGACGTATCCATTCGCAGGTCCCCATCCATAAACTGGGTGAGATGACTTGACTCCATCCACGGCAGGTTGCGAGTTGATCGTAAGCAGTCCGCGCTCGTTGAGTTCCACAAGTTGGTTCTTAATAACATCGGCTTCGTTCGAGATCGGTGCCTCACTCCATGGCAAGCTCTCAATGTCGGCATTCAAGTATCGCAGGAATACATTTGCAATGTCCTTGACTGACTTCGGCTCGCCCCACAGCTTAATGTTCTGCTCATTGCTACCCTTCAACCCAATTCCGTATGCATCAAGTTCGCCAAAAGCCGGAGACCTCGAATCACCCCATCTGCCGTTGGGGAACTCATCCCACTCCTGAGTTCGCATGACGTAAGACTTGTTCCTGTTGCGCCAGAAAATAGGTCGTACATCCTCCCCTCTTCGCCCAAGGCCAAGAGATTGGCGCCATGGGAGAGCCTGCTTCAGCGGGCGCTCTTCAGATGGAAGCATCTCGAGCTGTTCAAGAACACCGCGTGTGGCCTGGGCCAAGTTCATCGTGTAGAAATGCAGGTGGTTGATCCCAGACTCAAGGATAGAGCGACACATGTCAGTCACTAAACCTCTCCCAATCTCCCTGACTGCTGCATCATCGTTCTTGACGGGCTCCATGGCTTCAATCCATCCAGGGGGGATCTTCGCATTCATGTGGTTGCACCTTCTCAGAAAGCTGGCGTATGTGGAAATGGGCATGATGCCTGGGATGATTGGAATGGTGATGCCCTTCGCCCTAACTTTGCGGACCCAATCCAAGAAGTTGGGAACATCGTAGAACATCTGAGTCACAATGAAAGTTGCGCCCTCGTCGACCTTTTCCTTCAGGTGGTCGAGCAAAAGATCCGCATCTGTTTGGTCGTCACAGCCTTCTGGGTATCCCGCAACACCAATATCGAAGTGATTACCGTAAGTTTTGCGGATATATTTGACAAGATCTCTCGCGTACTGGAATCCTTCGTCGGTAGCCACCCATTTTTCTTTCTCGCGAGGGGGGTCCCCACGGAGAGCCAGAATGTTTGTGCAGCCACCCTTGTATGCATTCTTGAGGGCATCGTCGACCTTCTCCTTGCCCATGTCCGTACATGTCAAGTGCATGCATGTCTCCAACCCGTAAACCGACTGTGCCACGCTGACCATTTCACATGTCAGTTGCGCATGGCGGCCGCCAGCACCCCAGGTTATGTCAATGAAGCTCGGTCCCAGCCCATGCATTCTGTCCATACGATCGTACAGGTTCTGGACACCTTGCGCAGTCTTTGGGGGGAAGAATTCGAACGAGAAAGTAGGCTTCCCCGCCTGCTCCCCCTGGTTTAGCATGTCTTTGATATGCATCGTGAAGAATATGAGAGTGTGTGTGTGTGAGGAGCCTAGGTTCAGTTCTAGAAAGTATAATTAGTATGACTGTTGTGCTACCGCAGGCCTCCGGAATGATATAGTTGGCATGGGGTGAGGGTGTCGCTGAAATAAATCTCCGAATGTCGGTATACAACACAACGCAGGAGACTTACCTTGCAATTGAAAACCCGACGGTGAAGCTGAAGTTTGGCTGCTCCTGGTTTATCAGCGTGTCAGCCGAAGTAACGTTTGCGAGCCCAACGATCTGCCTCCTCTCGCTGCATGTACACCACGAACAAAGTGTTGGTGGGTATGGTGGAGTTTGAGGTTTTTGATGATGGAGGGGAAGAAAGTGGCGGTCGATAGGTACATAAGTATCGGTGCGACTATCGGGCTGTTTTGAGGTTTTAGTGGGGTAACTAATTAGCCTACCTCGCGTTCGGAAAGAGCAAGCAACACGTTCCTTGCACCCCCAATTCCCCCACTACCCAGCCAATTCGATCCCCGAACCTAAATTATAAATTTGATGTAAGCCAATTAAGGGTACGGGACCCTTTCGTTGGCGACGTCGTCACTCATAGTCATGATGAGGCCTTTTTGCTGTGGCTTTCGGATTCATATATAAATGGTTGATCCTGTGTGGTCGACAATGACATAGTGCTATTATCACAGGCAATCAATCAGCCCACCAATCCCTGGGTTCTATGCCAATCTGAGGGGGTGGCCGTTGCATCCCAGGGCATCATCTTATGCAGCTAGAGTATGCAGTTATGCAAGTGTGATTCGAAAGATTCTATTCATTGCCCGACTAAAACTGAGTCGTGATACGTATAATTTTAACAACCAACCATACCCACCCGTACGCTCCAATTTCCCCTGAAAAAAATGACAACAAGACACAGTAACAAAACCAAGCATCATGTCGCATAAAAGAAAGCCGTTTAGCGACTTTGCGTCTTGCCCATACCGCGCTTTCCAGAAAACTAGATTGATGGTTAGCTGAGGAACAAGGGAAAGGGTTATTTTATTATAGGCAGGACTTACCAAATGCTTAGGCATGGCAGCCGCAACATGTCTGTCAGCCTCACCAGCACGAGCCATTCTGTTTCTATGCCTCTGTCCCAGCTTGGCAATTCTCTCCGCCTTCGTCCTGATAACTCCCTCGGGCACACCGTCCTCACGACGGTTGCTCTGGCTTCTAGCACGGCTCTTCGCGCGCATCTTGGCCTCGTACTCTGGCGAGTCAACATCCATAACATCCTCGGTTCCAGTACGGCTGCGAAGAACACTGCGTCCTCTGGACTGCGATCTTGCGCGCGTAGTGAGCGAAGTAGTATCCAAACCAAGCGAGTCCAAGTGATCCTCCATATCCGTAAGCTTCGCCTTTGTCAATGTGCGTGGGATGATCGCCCTGTTCTTCAGAGACTTCTTCATCTTCGCGGCATTTCTGATCAGGATTCTCTTCTCCCTGATTAGCTCAGCCTTCATGCGGATATCGGCATCCTCGGCATCTTCAAGGTCATCCTCAGAATCGTAGTAACCCTCTGCCTCAAGCTTCTCTTCCTCCTCCTCCAGAGCAGCAAGCTTAGCCTCGATTTCTGGATCGATGAAGTCGTAGACGTTCTTGCCGTCCAGAACCTCAGGCACCTTATCGTACTTCCACTCATCGTTCTCAAGCATGTATTTGTCCTTGAGGTTGATGTTGAAGACACCGGCTCCTCCGTTCTCCTCCTCAATGTCACGGGCAAGCTTCCGGCGCTCAGGATCGTTCTTGTCGTACTTCTTCATCTCCTTGACGGCATCTGGAATGAATGCCTCCCTAACAACACCGTTCATTGGGCGAGCGACGTGGATACGTGCAAGAACATCACCAAGACGACCACCGACTGCGCCGTTGCTGTTTGTGCCAGCCTTAAGCTTCTGGGCCACACGATCCGCAATCAAGCGCTCGCATGCGGCATTCTTCACTTCTTGGACACCTTCCTCGGTGGTGCAAGATAATTGCAGCATCTCAACATCTCCTGGCTTCAGAAGGGCCTGGAGCTGTGCCTGGGACTCAGCATCGAGATCTTCTGGGCGCATAACATCGATCTTGTTGATGACGATGAAGACGAGCTTGTTGGCGAAAAGAGGCTTGATACTTTGGAAAAGCGCAATCTGTGCGGCAACAGTGTAACCACACTGCTCAGAGAGATCCATGAAGTATAGAATAGCAGATCGCAAATGGGCGATGGCTGTGATCGACTGCATCTCGATGGTGTTCATCTCCTCCAGCGGGTGATCGAGGATTCCGGGGGTATCAATAGCTTGGAATCTGAGATACTTGTAATCGAAGTGACCAACGAACAAGCTCTTGGTGGTGAAAGCGTAAGGCTGGACATCAACATCCGCACGGGTCACGCTCCTCAGGAAACTCGACTTTCCGACATTGGGGTAGCCACAGATGAGTAGCGTTCTGGTGTTGGGGTCGATCGAGGGGAGACGGCCCAAATGCTGGCGAACCTGGTCGAGGTATAGAAGAGGGTCTTTGAGGCGCTTGCAGATGGTGGCCATGCGACCAAGAGCAGCACGCTTGAGCTGCTTGCATTGGAAAAGCGACTGGGCGTATTTGAGAAGACGGACGTAATCGCGGGAAACGGTTTCGATCAGATGCTTCGCTGTCGCTAATTGACCCAGGGCGATACGGAAATGGTCGGCATCGTAAAGGGTGTTCAGAAGATCCTTGTGGAAGGGATGGATATCCTGAAGACGTGGGAAGCCATCGAGGATCAGAGAAATCTTCTCGCTGAAAGTCTCCTGCGTGAACTTGACCTTTCTGGTGTAAAAGTCTAGGGTAGTGGTTAGTTTTGTGGTCGGGCTTTTGTCAACGATGGAAAATACTCACTTCTGATTCTGCTAATCTGAAATCCTGCACGAATCTGCGTGGGGAGTCTCCTCTGCGTACGACTCAACACAATGTCCAAAAACTCCTGCGAAGTCGGCACCGGCTGGATGTCTTTCCACGTAGTCTTCATTTTGGCGACGTTTTCTTACGAGAAGAATGTTTCGTCGTCAAATGTCGGTCGCAGTTGAAGCCCACAAAGTTTCGTTGTGAGCTTTTCTGTGGAGGCGCAAAATCTAAAGTTTAGCGCTAAAATAATCGTACCGTCCTTATCGGAGGAGGATTAGAAGGTGGCACGGAGCAATGCGGCCGCATCTGTACCCCACCGTTCCGAACACCGAGACCAACGCACTACTTGAGTAACAACCAACTCCGGAGTAAGTCACCAGCAAATAATACTACAAAGGCTCTATCTATATCATTCATACGGCGAAGCACGAGATCACAGTTAGGATAGTCTCCTTACATACTACTACATTATGAGGGTTCCACGAAAGGGAAGTAATCGTTTCAATATGCAAGCTATTTGGCTTTATATTTTTCATTCGCTTCAAATCCCATCTCCTTTGTGTAGATGCAAAGTAGCTAGGCCCAATATGCCATGACTGAGCAAGCCTTGAGGCCCAAGATATCAACTAATCTTGAAGCTATCAAGCGCCACTCAACCCCAAAGTGGCCAAATTTTGGACCCATTTATGATTTATGCCATAATATAGTCTCTCCTTGGCGACAAGATCTCCGATGTCTGGCTATTTTCGTAAATAATAAACGATCCTAGCTTCTATCATATGATCATCCCTGAAAGAGTAAACCCGCAGCGAATTCAACATTTCCATCGCATGCATTCAGCGCATTGACGGCCTCCTCTCTAGAAAAGCCTAGTGCGACTAGCTGGTCGATAGACTCTGCTGAGGGAGCAGGTGCCGAAGCAGGAGCAGCTTGCGATGGTTGAATCGGAGGCTGCGGTTGGGGAGTCGCGGCAGCCTGCGCAGCCGGTGCGGCAGGTGTATTGGCTGTTGCTGGTCCGGCCGGGCCAGATATCGCCCCCGACCTTCCCCCAATGGTAGTACCACCAGGGCCCTCAACCGTGGGCTCGGTGACCTCTTCGAAACTCCTTGGTATATCTGCTTCGCCAAGGAAAGGCACCTCTACGTCTTGGATAACGAGCTTGTCTTTCGACAAATCTATGCATGCTTGATGCCTTTTAAGCATGTCAAGCCCAAGGAGGAGATCCACATCCTTGCCTTCCATGACAGTGAAACTGCAGGGGAGGAATAGGCTTCCGATTTTGATCTGAGCTGAGTGAACCCTGCCCAAGATATTTGCCGTGCCCACACCTCTTGCAATGCCCGCAAAACGTTTATCAACGAGCCTCATGATCCCGCAGGACTCAGCACAGGATGGTGACATGATGGTTGCTTGAGCCCCAGAGTCGACGAAAGCCTTAACCTTGTGGCCGTTGACCTCGACGTCGATATATAACATGTGAACCCTGCCAAACACTAAAACGCCACAGTTAGACACCTCCATCAGTATGTATCTCTGATCTGGGCTACTTACCTTCGGGGTTGTGCTCGATGGCATTCTGGAGATTCTCCTGAACCCTCTCTTCTCTGATCATCTCAGCAATGCGAGTCTGTGCATCGATATCAAACGGATCCGCGTTGAGGTCAGCAATGTGCTGCTGGCGCATCATCCTCTCTCTGCGTTCCTGATCCTGCATCTGTCTGAACAGCTGAGCAAATCTTTGTGGGTTTTCGACAGCCGCTGCCAATTCTGGTTGTGCTCGCTGGACTTCTTGTCGCATGCGAGGGTTGCCGAGGAGCTGGAGTCGAATCACCTCTGGATCTTGCTCCTCACGACTGGCGGCTGGCCGTCTGGCTGGTTGCTGTGCTGGGCCTGGTTGAGGGACGCCGGTATTCCCTACGATGTCCCTGACATGCAATGCAAGCATATCGCCATCCACGACCTGTAACTGCTCCAGTGTCTTGTTGTCGTCGGAGAGCAGCTGCCCGTTGTGGTAGATGTGTTGTGAAGTCGTCGGGATGTGAGCTTCGGCCTGGACCATCCCCTTCAACGAGCCAACCGTTGTTTCTGTCGGAACCTCTAGATTGAGAAGGTCATGTTCGAGGGCCTCTTCGGAGGCAATATTCAGAGTGAGCCGCATCCTGGGCGAGCTCTGAAATCAAGAGTCGCACGCCTGGTTTGTCGTTAGTCAATTGGTGCAACGAAGGCTGTGGGTGAGAACCGTACGATGTGAGGGATCACAAAAGTATAGGATATTAGACTTGATATATTCACCTCGAGCAAGTAAGGAGCAGAGCAGCTTGTTGATTCAACGTTGAGGTTCGATATTCACTCTTTAGCTGTTTACGTGGGGTAAGGAGCGGCGAAAGTTTGTGTGTGCAGTGTGGTGGCGGTTTATATGAATAATATTCCCGGAAGTGGTATAGTGGAATGCGAGCGAATGCACTCGAAAGTGCAGTTCGAAGAGTTTTATAGGAGGCACGAGTTGCGAACAGAGGCTTTGTAATTGATGTTTGGATGAGTGGGCACGAGAGATGGAAGCGATCCAGACCGTTGTGAATCTGTATGTATCCAGCCAGGCAGGCACGACCGAAAACTAATACCTTATTATTCTGGCATGAATAGTGAGGCAGCGCCTCGATGACGACGTCAACGACGACGTCGTTCTTATCATTATCAGATGTACTCATTATGCGCTGCGCCTCTACCGCCACGTATTTTACTATCCAGAACTTGAAATATATCCTGCAAATAACTACAGTGCACTGAATATTCACCGTGATGGTATTTCAGTATCCCAATTGATCACAGACCGAGATTCATAGGCACATGTATGCACATGTATGGATCTAGGATTACTACAACAGACAGTCTAGTCCATTCGCACAGTAGTGTGTACTGCCACAAACCGTGGAATACCATAACGGCATACTGTGTTGATCAGACACCGTGAGGGAAAGAGGATTAGCTGGTCGCCGTTCCTACAGATAATTAACCTTGTCTGTCTTGCCTTGTCTTGCCTTGTTGCGCCTTGTCTTGCCTTGAAAGTACCTTTTTACTGGTCGCTGTCACTACCACCAACTTATATTCTGAGCCCCCGTATTCAGTATTGTATTATAATCTTCTATTACCTGTCTTATACCATACATTCCCAGCCTCACACGACCTAATAAGCCAATCCCGTGAGAAACCGCAGCCAACGATCTTGTGGCTGAATTATTGGGTGGTAAGCCTTATCGCCATCCGCCTAGTCTGCCCCTCATCACCCCGCAATCTCTACCACAGGAAAAAGGCGCGCTACGTATGACGATGAGCGAACGATCTATGCCTGGCCCTTACGCTTAACATGGCACTCTGACCTGACACTCTCCACAGAAAAAAAAACCCCCTCAACCATGCCTCTCGATCCCGATCACCAGGAGGTGCAAGATGCGCCGATAATACAGAACGTCGACGAGCTGGGCGGCCCTCCCGGCGACTACTCTGATGACGCTAATAACAGGTTCTTTATCACCAACAACGCGGACGAGGGACAGCAGGGCGAAGACATCCGGTCTCTGCGCTCTCTGCATCCGTATACTCGTCCGCTGACCGTCTCCGACCTCGACTCCTGCATTGCTCTCGAGAATGCCGCCTTTAACGAGAATGAGAGATGCAGCCCGGATAAGGTGAGCTTGTTCTTATATGTCACGTGTGGTTCTTGTTCTTCCCCGTTGCTGCCATTGCGAAGGTATATTGCTACGTACCTGCTGTATTACTTCCTCCCCAAGAGAAACCAATTGTTATTTCCTCGAAATTCCCATCTTGCGCGTTGTCGTTGAAACCTTGCCCGGCATGTTGGCTTCAAGTCTCCCGAAGCATGCCGATATATACCTCACCATCACCTGAGGATTCAATTCCCCCCAGCAACCACACAAAACCACCAGTCCCAACTTCTAACCACCCCAAACAGTTCAAATACCGCCTCAGCAAATGCGGCGAACTCAGCCTCGGCCTCTTCTGCACCGCGACCCCCGACTCCGACATCCCCGCCGCGACCCTCGCGACCGGCAAACCCGTCGAGACCTCCCGCGCCAACGGCGCCGTCAGCGTTCTCCTCGCCCACGTCGTCGCGACCAAGACGCGCGACGGCCTCGCCACCGACGTCGCCATGGATTATCCGCGGGACTGGGAGAGCATCAAGAGGGATGAGAGGATCGAGGGGCATCATGAGGATGGGAGGACCATCTGTGTGCATTCCCTGGCTGTGCTGCCCGAGTTTCAGGGGTCGGGGATTGGACGCACTATCATGATGGCGTATATGCAGCAGATGAATGGGGCGGGGATTGCGGATAGGTTGGCTATTATTGCGCATGGAGTGAGTTGAGCACCGTTGTCACTGTTGGAAGGTGGATTGCTAACAGTGAAGCCCTTGGTGCCGTACTATGAGAAGCTTGGGTTTGTGAGCAAGGGACCTAGCGAGGCTCAGTTCGGAGGAGGAGGGTGGATTGATATGGTTAGTTTGCTACCGCTCCCCATTTGCAGGCAATTCAAGCTGACCCAGATAGATATTCGACCTCAAATCCATCGAGGCACGAGCCATGTACGGATGAGTCTAGCGGGCACAGGAACGGCGGCGCAACGGCGGCGCCGCATTATACGGAGGATGAGTTCAGTAGCAGTCAGACACAGGGTGAAGGGCGCTGCATTGTATGCATTTGCTGGAGAAATATCATATCATAGTGCCATCCCGGCAAATTCCAACTATCTTAGCTTGTAAACACACGGTTTCAGCACCCCCGCCTCGCTCGAGACCGGCACGTCCTCCTCCTCCAGGAACTTAGGCTTCGCCTTCGGCTTCCACGTCGTCTGGCCCATCTTCTCCATCCCCTTAGGCACCGGGACGCACTTCCCCTTCATAGGCGCTAGTGCCTTGACGAAGGTCATCTTGACGAACATCCTGTTACTCAGATCCACCGCCTTCTCGCCCTGTAGCACGAACCCCCTCTTCCGTAGCACCTCCACGAAAGCAGACACGTCCGTCTCGGCCTTGGTATCATCGTGCCCGTCCACCTCGACGAGGAGATCCGCATTATCGGCATCCTCATCCATCTTCTTCGCCGCCTTCGCAGCAGGCTTCTTCCTATTCCCCACACTATGCTCGACGCGTTTATGCGCGCCTCCCACCCTGCCAAACCGGCTCTTAATCTCCGCAATCCACAACTCCCCCTTCCAATGCAGAATCCTGTATGCCTCCTCGATGAAATCAACCCAATTGGTTCCCATGAGCGCTAGACAGAAGATCGCAACATCACAACTATTATCCTCCAACGGCAAATTCGAAATATCCGCCTTCGTAACAAACGGACTCGGGTTCTGCAAATCATAACTGAAAACCTGCACCTTAAGCGCCTTCTTCTCCTTCTCCAGCGCCTGCGTCAACTTCGCATCTCCACACCCGAGATCAGCAATATAGCACGTCCCCACCGTCCTCGGCAACGGCAGCTTATCAATCTCTCTCCCCGTATCAGGATGTTCCCCCTTCCCCCGCGGATTCGCCGCCACCTTCCCCCGTGTACGGATCTGCGCGATATACGTATCAACAGGGTTCTCGGGCCACACCTCGACCTGGCGGCGGAATCCCTCGTGGTACTCGTGGAACATCTCGGGGTTCTCGGAGAATAACGACAGGGAGTGTGCGGAGGGCGTGGTGTAGAGGGTTTGGTTGAGGTGGCGGAAGCGGGCTGAGACGAGCTTTTGACGCATGGATGCTTGGAGAGGGGTGAGTTTAGGTTGGATTTTGGCGGGGGCGGGGGCGGAGATGGTGTGTGTTTCTGTGGGTTCGTCGGTCGAGGGCGCGGCGTTGGCTTTGGCTTTCTTCTCGCGCTTCTTGTCTTTCATGGTCTTTCTCTTCTGGCCTCTCTCGGAGAGTGTGATGGCACCTGTTGAGTCGACGGCGGGGGCAGCGGCGGGTTTCGCATCTGCAACCTCGGTGGCTGCTGGTGCCTTTGCATCGGTGCTGGGGAGCTCCTTCGCAGGCTCCTGTGTGACCTTCTGTCTCTTCTCGCTGGGCTTCGCCTTCGCTGCCTTTCCTCCCTTAGGCGTCTGATCCTTCTCGATAACCGACGCATAGAGATCTGCTACATTGGCCTCGCTGACATTGGCCTGCTTCTGGTCTTTACTCGCACGCTTCCTCTTCTGTCCAGCTGCACCCGCCGGGCCAGCCTCGTTCGAAGCTCCATCTGCCACTGGGGTTTGTTCCGACTTGGCTGGTTTGAGAGTCTGTGTTTTCAGCGCACTCGCCGGAACGGACCAGCCTTTTACCGCGAACATGGTTGCTCGAGGAAAAAGAGGGGATTTTCTGTGTGTTGTGATTGTGGGTGTGGAGTTTGGGGTGGTCTCGTTATCGGTCACCAGCTTGGCCGTGATAAAAAATTCGGAGACCAAATAAATTCCTCGCTTCGTTTACCCCACATTTTTGGCTTGCACAGTACGATTGACCCAGCACTGTCACTCCTTAATTACTGGTTAAGGCCGAAATCCGGGAGGAACCGATCTGACGGGGTTGTGTACCTTTGTGACAACTCTCTCTCTCTCTCTCTATCTTCCCTTCCTGCTGTGTACCGTGGAGACTGTTAACTCGGCCGCAGCGTTCTCATTCGAAACACGTATATCTACATATTCTAACTGCGGAATGCAGATGGCCAGATGATGCGGTCGGTCGGTTTGTTTGTTCCCCGGATTACTGCGCATGGCGATTGAAGGATGGGGTGTTTTGCTGGTCTGCGAGGGCCTGGAATCGAGTGAGTGATTGATCGAGTGAGTGAGTGAGGGCGTCACGAACCCCGAAAATAGACTCAACGCAGATGCGCAGCCATTGCAGTAGCTCTTTTCTCTCTCTTTGGGACCAACTAGGCACTTCGAGAAGGCGTTTATGCAGCTCTCACGCTCTTTTCAGCTGGCATCGTCCCAACGACGCGAGGGGAGATGAGGGTGCTACGAGGGTGCTGCGCCTTGTCGGAGGGGATGTGATAGGTCGACTGCATCTGGGGAGGGCGTCTGGTGCATTGGGGTGTGCATCTACCCGTCGCAATGGGATGTTTGTGGTATATAATTGGGTGTTATATATATATCTAGACAGATATTGACGTATATGTGTATGTATGCGTATGTATGTGTATAGATGATATGGATAGTAGTGTGTGTGGAATGGACATGGAATGTGTGTGAGAGTGAGAGTGAGAGTGCGCGTGTGTGAAGTTATACTCGTAGTACCCGCAGCACAGCACAGCACCTTCAAGCCCTTTCACCAACTGACTTACCTGCAAGTAAAGTAAAGTATGATGAACATTGTATACGGAATACGGGATACGATATACGGTATAGTATAGCTGTGTCATCTTTCCTTGTTGCTGTTTCTCTGCTGTAGTCTGCTGCACATACCACAGTAACTGACACAGATAGAACAGACATACCCGTCCAACTCACCTTTCATCGCTCTTCTCCTTGGAATGTACTGTGCAGCACTCTAGTACAGCACTACAATACCATAATATATGTACGGCCGTAATATGCAAGACTACATGCATTGATCTGCTGGCCGCTGGCTGCTGGCCGCCGCTGGCTGCTGCGTTCTCTGCGTTCTCCATGCATAAATGGCTTTGGCCGTTACTCGCCATACATATTATTATCCCCCCAATGCGTCCGATGTGCGCCCCGATGTGTCCCATCTGTCCAATCTGTCCAATCTGTCCCATCTGTCGGCGGGAACTAAGACCCTAAGACAAGGGAATTACACTAAACCTCCACCCAAATCCCACTAACGCACGCCCTCAATAGCCTCGCCCCGCCCTACAACGCCTACTGCGGACTGTCCGGAAAGTGCCACAATCAATACCGGCATATCAGTTTCACCACAATACTACTCCAACCACTCCAACCGCACAATCCCACACACAAACACTCAGAAATCTGATTGATGGCCGAACCATCCCCCCTCCTTGCTCCCCCATGCCCTTCATAGCCCCATCGCCATCTCCATCTCCATCTGCCCCCATATGCCATCCTTCCTCTTTAATCCCTCCGCTCCGCACACCACCTGGTTGACCCACGACAAACTTCACCTTGACATCCTGCCATGCGCCTGCTGTGATTGCCCCGTAGGGGTCCAAACCCGCCGAAGCTATGGATGCCGCCGGTCCTGCCGCCGAGCTACACCAGGGGACTAGCCGCGACGACGACGAGACGCTTGTAGATGCCCCCACCGAGGCCTCTGCGGCAAAGAATGCGGCCAATGCACGAGCGTCGCGACGGCGGACGAAGACGGGGTGCCTGAGTGAGTTTCACATCCTTATCATGCCCTCACCGGCTCCCTATATGCGCACAGAGCTAATCATCCTCTAGCTTGCCGACGACGGCGAATAAAATGCGGCGAGGAGCGCCCTACCTGTGGCAATTGCATCAAGTCGAAGCGCCAATGCGAGGGGTATAACCAACGTGTTATCTTCAAAGATCCATTGAACACCTACCGAGGCCCGACTAGCAGCATTGCGACCCATTCGGGATTCGTTGCGAGGCCCATACGACAGCAGGGCTCACTGGGCGCTCATGGCCGGCCTGTACAATCGAAGGTTCCCGGGGGAGCGTCACAGCAAAACATCCCGCCTCGGGCCGGAGGTTCTTCACAATCAGATACCAGCAGACCTGCGACCGTCTTCCAGGGCTTCGTTCACAATGATTCCGCTACTTTTCAACCGCAGCAGAGCGTAGTCAATCCTTTGCGCCGAGAATCGGAGATCAGCCATGGAGGGTCAGAAGCACCCGCGCAATGGGACAATCCCGTGAATAGTGTGCCAGTCTCCAGTCCATTGGATGCCCAATGGATCACAGCTCCACAGCCACCTCAATATCACCATGAGCCTACGTACTCGGAGGTGTACGAAGATCAAGCCCAGATGACACATGATTCGTATTTGGGCGACATACCGATGCAGCAGTCCCACGATACGGGCAACAGAAGCGCTGACCTGAGTAACCGTTCGTCGGTGTCCCAGGGTCATGTAGACGACATCAGTTATGTACAGGGTTATCAGCAAGAGTACCAAGCCCCGACTCAGCAAGGTGCCTGGAGCCAAGTAGCCCGCCCTATTATGTCGTCGCCGCCATACGAGCCAGTCACCAATGAATTCTATGACACGAGAAATCCAATCCATAGAACAGACGAGGAGGACGAAGACGACGATGATAGCGATCCATTCGACGTTTCTGACGACGAGGATGAAGACGAAGAACCACGCAATGGCGGAGCTCATTTTGACCCCAGGTCACGAGAAATCCAGAGGCTCAGAAGAGACAATGAGCTCGCAACCGTTATGGCTATTCAAGCGGCGCAAACTCGAGAAGATACACGGATTCGAACATATCACTCTGTGATAGAAAACTACGGCCCGAATATGCTTGCTAGCTATTATCCTTCAGCTCGGGACTCGCCGTTGAGCAATCCTATTGCTGCGGGCATATTTTGCCATTTCATCAATGTTATTGCACCGAGTTTGTCCATGTTTGAACGTCACCCTGTGAACCCATCTATTGTGTTTCGAGGGAATCCTGTGCCGAAGTCTCAGCAGCATATCTGGTCTTGTAAGTCACTATCTTGACACAGAGAGATCCAACACTAACTTGTTTCAGATACCATGCCTACTATTGCACTTCGGAACCATGCCCTCTGCCACGCGATGTTGGCAATGGCAAGTCTCCATATCGCAAAGCTAGAAAACGGACCCATCACCGTATCACTAAGGCATTACCATATTGCTATTAGGAAGCTGGCAAAGAACGTTGGCTCCTCCACCAGACGCAAACAGCTCGCAACTTTAGCTACCACACTACTTCTTGGATTCTACGAGGTTATCTCTGCAGACCATAGTAAATGGTGTGACCATCTGCTTGGAGCACATCAACTGGTCAAGCAGATTGATTTTTCTGGAATAACTCGATATTTAAAGACCAAGAAGGCATACATGGCAAATCTGCCACCTCAAAATGTATATTATGGCGGCGACATGTCCTCTGATACCCCGATCGTATATGGCCACGATAGCATGGAAGATTCGAGTCTATCTATGAACGATGAAGTTGACGAGAATCTAGTGGGAATTATCATGGGAAAGCAGATCAGATATGCCGAATACGGAGAGATTATTGAGGACCCTGATGGACCGTATATGGGAAATAAAAGGTTTACGCAGCGCGAACTGGATCTATTTGATACCCAACAGGATCTTTTTTGGTGGTATACCAAGCAGGACGTCTTTCAGAGCATTCTCAGCCAAAATAGGCTATTGTAAGCTTTCAACCTCAGCGATAACGTATCTACGTACTGACTGTTAAGTTTAAACTACGATAGATGGAGTCACTGTCCTCCGCGAGCACCCCTAGGTCGCCGTGATGCTGTGTATGCCAGCCTACTTCCCTTGTATATACTGATTTGCTGACCCTTTCTAGATATGGTACATTCGACCATCTGGTGCTGCTGCTAGGAAGACTATGCTGTTTTGCCGCCAAAGACGTGAGGCGCAAGAAGAGAGCAATGGCGGCTAACAGAGGGCAATGGGGACCGCCTCCAGGCGCACCTGGGGGTCCAAATCCAGGGCCACCAATGCCTCCTAATCAGCAGCCTCAAGGTGGGCGAGGAATGCCGCCTATGCCCGGAATGCCTCCCAATCAGCAACCTCAAGGCGGACCGGGAATGCCTATGCCTCCAGGCGGGCGAGGAATGCCTATGTCAGCAATGCCTTCATTCGCCGGTATGCTACCAGGCATCCGCAAAGCTTCATTACCAAGAGGATTCAGCCCATCAAGTGAAGACTCGCCGCCGGCAAATAGCGATGAAGGCGACGAACGCCTCAGCGAGCAAACTGCCAAGGCCGAAGAGGAGTGGAACGGTATCCGAAGCGTGTTCGGCATGTTCGAACAGCACCTGGGACCGGATTTTGCACCCCTCGGACCTGAATACGCCCAGGAAATCCCATCGCCTTTCGGCCCAGCAATTCAATATCGTACTTACGGTATGGCTTTGATGTGGCTCACGTACTACATGGGTCTTATTGTCTGCCACAGATCGCATCCTTCGATGCCCCCATCAGCGATGATGGCAGCTGGGTTTGCCGCGCAACAAACGGGATTGTTTGCGAATACGATTGGCCGGATATCAGCTGGTATAACAGCCGATACATCGTCAGCGACGCGAGTGAATGTTGGAACCGGTGCAGCCCTCAACGACTCCTGCTTTGCCCTTTTTGTCGCTGGAGTCCAAGTATGTAGCCTTCTATTTCAAATCCCATGCACAGATGCTAATATACGTTTTTAGGTACAAGATCAAGCCCAGCGACACTGGGTTGTTCAGCGGTGTCTGGATATAGAGCGTCTCACTGGGTTCGAGACAGCTAGCCACATCGCCCGAGGCTGCGAGACCTCGTGGACAAGAGCCGCGGCGATGGGTAAAGGGGCTCCTTATACGCGGTATACGGAGCAGGCCCCTGTAGACAAGGTGTGGAGCCGAGCAGGTCAGAGGCTGGAGAGGATGAGGATCACTGCTGGAGAAGAGCAGCATGTGCATCCCCAGAGCACTGAGAGGGTGGGAAGAGTCCAGTTCGCAGTTGGTATTCTTGGAGTCACGAGCCACTTCGGGAAGCTGGATTTAGAAAGTGATGATGAAGAAGATCGATGAATGCATGGCGTGGGAGTAGGTTTAATGGAAGCAAGCGGACATTGGTGGTGTTTTGGGTTCCATCGCATCTACGGGGCGGTAAACTTCAGTGTGCAATCAATTCAAAATTATGACCTCACGTTTCCCAATCAGCAGAACAGATACACATGTAGATGCCAGATGCCAGATGCCAGATGCCAGTGACTTTTGCTTTCAAGAACTCCCAATCTCTATCATAAAATACATAGCTCAGTCTAGTTCGCTGGTAATCTCTCCACGACCGCAGCCATCTCCTCATCCGTGTAAATCCGGAATCCCCTCTCCTTAGTCACGCTCGCCAGCTGCACGTTCTTGGAATCGAGCTTCTCCTCCATAACCTGCTTCAGCGTCTTCAGGACCAGTGTCTCGGCCTCCTCAATCGTCAGAGACTACACCAACACCATTAGCACTCACTCACTCCCATCTCCAGGGTCATCCTCAAACCTACTTTGTGGAACTCATTCTGCAACTCCGCCTGCGCCCCCTCCGACCCCGACCCAATAGCCTTAGCATCATACCTATAAAACGTCCCACTCGGCTCCGCATGATACAGCTGCGGCCCATCCTCATCAAACCCCGCAATCAACAACGCCACCCCAAACGGCCTACTCATAATACTCTCCTCCCCATCCGCGCCCTCTCCAAACCTCAACGCCAAATCGCAAATCGCCTGCGTACAGCTCTCCACGCGCAGCGGCTCATTGTAGTTGAACGCATGGTTCTGCGACTCCACGCGCGCGTGCTCGACCATGCTGCGGGCGTCGGCTTGCAGGCCGGACATGGCGCACCCGATGTGGCGGTCGATTTCGACGATCTTTTCGACGGAGGAGGTCTCGAGGAGGGTGGAGGTTACGCGCTTTTCGACGCCGAGGACCACGCCGCCGCCGGTGGCGACGCCGATGGCGGTCGAACCGAGCTTGATTGCTTCGAGGGAGTATTCGACTTGGAAGAGGCGGCCTTCGGGGGAGAAGGTGCTGGTGGGTGGTGGTGTTAGAGAGGGGCGGTATGATGGGGGGTTGGGGTGTTGGTTAGAGAGGGGAGGAGCTTACTTGATCCCGCGATCTGTAAAGATTTGTTAGTTTGGAGCTGTGGTTTTGGAAGAATGAAGGTCCACCTGGGTGGCTACTCACCATATTCCGAACGTGCGATAAACATGCTTGCTTGCTAGCTGGACTCTACCAGGCTTGAGCTGAGGATGTGTAGATGTGAACCGTAGACTAGAGACGGCAGTGATATCTCGGTGTGGGGGGTTCTGTTTGTCAGGGTATCACGGAGAAGTGGAAGGTGAGGTTGTTGGTAAATCGAAGCTTGGGTCCTGGGTTGATTGATGGCAAGGCAGGCACTGGTCCACGAAGCTGTGGTCGAATGGAGCTAGAGCTGAGCTAGGTAGAGCGAGACATGCAGCCCAGATTTAGCGAACCCGCGAGGCGCGTGTCGGGTCGCTACCCCACGCGTCGACCAAGAGACGAGCAAGGCTGAGTCCATTTCACTTTTCTCCATGGGAAAGCAACGGCAGTTTTTTTGACGACTTCAAATGAGAGCTGAGCAGTAGGATAATGTCTTCTTCCTCGAACCAAAGGGCTGCGACTATTAGTGACAGGAGGACCACCGCCAGCGGTGAGAATGTTCTGAGCTCCAAAGCCCGTCTGGCTTCGACTTTGGGAGGAGGAAGCAAAACCGACAGAGATGGACGACAATTGCAGTCACCACAGAATGCGCCCGGTGTCTCGCAGCACAGGCGCATGCCATCTGGCTCCCACTCCCAGCGCTCCAGCAGAACAGCAGTAGAAGAGAGACGAACAGAGCGCCACACAGTAACAACCCGCGAGACCATCTCTTCTCGACCACGAAGCCCAGAACGACGACAAGCACCCCCCGTGGTGCCGACAAGCCGCGCCAGACCCGTCGATCGCACGAGATATGCTACGCCAGATGTTAAACCGATACCGAGCAAACCTGAGCCTCAGCAGCTTCCGTGGGACCCTCAAGCGGTTCTGATACCCCACACCAGCGCGCCATTGGCGGCTCGAATCTCGATCCCCCCCTTGGCGTCCCAGGCACCGCAATCGTTACAGCCTAGACCTATGCAGGAGCTGTCGCTCGATGCGCAGGAGTCGTCTATTCTGGAAGACCTGCTGTTCGTTTTTATGGGCTACGAGGGACAGTACATTCGCTTTGCGCCTTCATACAATCCCAGCGCTGAGAAGGAACGGCTTGCTGGTCCGACATTCAAGATACACCCGGGATTGGATCCGAGTTTGCGGGACCTTACGACGACGATGCTGAAGATGGCGACTCATTATATGGCTGTGGAAGCATTTGTTGAGGTGCAGAGTCGGGAGGAGTTTGGGGCTGTGAACCATGCTCTTTGCGCGGCGATACGGAAGCTTTTACAGGATTATCTGGTTCTGATCGCTCAGCTGGAGACGCAGTTCCTCACGAACCCGTCGTTTACTTTACATGTGCTCAACCTCCATACTCTGCCTACGAGTCATATGATGTTCCAGGTTTATTCGTTGGCGCATGAGATATTAAAACGGAACTCCTTGTTAGAAGAGGATTTGGAGGACTCAGAGGGTGATTTCGACGACATAGAAAATATTTTGGAGACCCTCCGAGAGGGCGGTGATCTTGGGCCAGGTAGTATACCTGGAAAGAAGATCTGCAAGGGCGGGAATGTGTTGGGGTTGATCACAAGGAGGCTGGAAACTATGTCGGGAGATCCGGCGGCGAGAACGCTGCTGACTGGTTTGCTGCGAGATGCAAGCCGACCGTACATGATGATGCTGAACGAGTGGCTTCATCATGGAAGCATAAAAGACCCGCATGCAGAGTTCTTGGTTAAGGAGCAAAAGAGTATCAAGCGTGAAAGGCTGGAACAGGACTATACGGATGAGTACTGGGAACGGCGATATACGGTTCGAGAGCAAGATGTGCCTCCACAGCTAGAGGCTGTCAAGGATAAGGTCCTCCTGGCTGGAAAGTATCTCAATGTTGTCAGAGAGTGTGGTGGAGTGGATGTGAGCAAGGCCGTCAAGGACGTCCCAAGGTCATTCGACGACAATCGATTCCTAGACAACGTCAACAGCGCATACGCACATGCAAACGAGTCGCTTTTGAGGCTCTTACTCACAACCCATGCGCTCCCTGCACGCCTGAGGTCGCTGAAGCATTACTTCTTCTTGGACCAATCGGATTTCTTCTCTTACTTCCTTGAATTGGGAACATCTGAGCTTCGGAAGCCGGTCAAGGCTGTCAATACAAGCAAGCTGCAGTCGCTGTTGGATCTCGTTCTACGCCAGCCTGGCAGTGTTGCTGCTCTTGATCCTTTCAAGGAGGATGTCAAGGTTGAGATGAACGACATTAGCTTGACAAATTCGTTGACAAGAGTTGTCAACATTTCTGGCATAGAAGAAGGCGAGAAATTCCAGGCCCCGGCGCAGACGACAGCGGAAACCGAGAAGTCGGCCATTGGCTATACATCTCTTCAACTAGATTACTCGGTTCCATTCCCTGTATCTCTGGTTATCAGTCGCAAGACAGTGTGGAGATACCAAGCTTTATTCCGATATCTGCTGTCGCTTCGCTATCTGGAGCAGCAGCTCGTTTCGAGCTGGCAGACTCACAACCGAGCAACGGTGTGGACTCACAAGAGCTCGCACAGGCCTATCGAGATGTGGAAACGAAGGGCCTGGACATTACGAGCCCGTATGCTTGTGTTTGTGCAGCAGCTGTTATACTTCTGCACTGCTGAGGTTATAGAGCCGAATTGGCAGGCTCTCATGGCACGGCTGAAGACCAAGGACGAGAACAAGGATGACGGCGCGCCAGCGAGTCGCACTGTTGATGAGCTGATGCAGGACCACGTTGACTTTCTTGATACGTGCCTGAAGGAGTGCATGCTCACTAATAGCCGGCTATTGAGGGTGCGTAGTGTCTTTTCTAAACATTGTTTATATACATACTGACGATTGATAGGTGCACTCGAAACTCATGCAAACGTGCTCCATGTTCGCCAGCTACACGGCATGGCTCTCAAGGGAACTGGAGAAGACCGATACGGACTTGAACGGCCCCAACAAACCCAATAACATGAGCAAGAAACAATGGCAACGCTTCCAAGACGAGCGAAGCGCGCGACACTCCGACTCGACCTCCTCCAACGCTGGAAAAGTCAGCGAGGCCGCCAGACTCGAGAAAATCAACGAGACGCTCCACAAATACGAATACAACTTCAGCAGACATCTCCAGATTCTGCTGGATAGTCTCAACCACTACGCCGCCACCGAGACCGTCGTGCTTCTCGGCCTCTGCGCCAGGCTCAGCACGGCAAACCAGGGAACGCCGTTCAGTGGTCTGAGGACTGATGAGGATGGTATTGCATGATCGGCTGTTTTTCTGAATAAATATTGAAAGTATTGAGCGGCGTTTGGGGAAAAGGTTTAATGATATCCATGTCTACCAAGAAAGTTTCCTCTTGATGAAGCGACCTGTGGAGTTTTACATACCAAGCCAGAATGGGCAGATCCGGTGATGATAGCTGGATAGGAGTAGCGTCTCATTAGATGTATATAAATGTACTGTACAATAAATGCCTCAATGGCACTCACAATATTCCGTTCCCAGCCACCCCCAGTGCTCAATTGCATCGTACAACCCCTCCAGCCAAAACCCGCTGACTATCAATCCCCTACGCCAACAACTCCTTCACAATCCTCGCCACATCCGCCCTCTCCACATTCCTCTCCCCCAACACCTCCTTACTAAAAACCTTCTTCAACACCTCCCCCATCTGCACCTTCTTCTCCCCGGCCTCCTTCCTCAACCCCTCCACCACCCCCCCAACAACCGTCCTAATCTCCTCCTCCCCCACCGTCTTAACCTCCCCAATATACTCCTCCATAACCCTCACCTGCTCCGTCTCCTTGTCCGCCAAATCCTGCCTCCCCGCCTCCACGAACTCGGCAGCGGCCTGTTTGCTCGCCGCGGCGTTCTTGCGCACGAGAGCAAGCATCTGCATGTCTGTCACGATGGGCGAGTTGGTCTTGGAGGCGTTGAGGGATTGCGAGAGCAGCGCGCGGAGGACGTTGAGCTTGTTCTTGTCTTTGTCTTGCATGGCGGTTTTGAGATCCTTGCTGTGCAGCGCGGGGGGTTAGTGGGGTGTCTTCTTGCCCGGAGGGATGGGTAGGGGAGAGCCTTACCGGATCTTAAGCAGCAATGGGGGCGCGGTTCCAGTGCCCGTCGTGCTGGAATAGAGACGGCAGCATGGTCGCGCAGCTCTGAATACAGTTCGGGAAAGCATGATGGCGTATATGTGCTATTCGTTGAGTTATCGTGAAGCTGTTCCGAACCCAATTGATCAATCGCGCGGTGCTATGTTGCTCGTGATGTCAACTTTTTTGCCTGGCCCGTTACCCGGAAATGGGAGGCTAGACGCGCCGTCCGAGACGCGGGCCGTAATCATTGCGGGACCCCTGCAAATCATGGGGGGGGGTTGCGTTTTAAGGTTTCCATTAAGTCGCTTCCCGTCCGAAGTTCCACGTTGTTCAGGGAGTAAATGCGGTAAATGCGGTACTTCACTCTCCTAGGGTGTGTGTAATATCAAATTTGGTTCTTTTGCCCCTGGAGACTGCATATATGGCCCGTCTCTAGCCAGATCTAAACAAGTCTCAAGAAAATAGGACGGGATGAGTTCTTTTTAATTTCTCGTTCTTATTTTTAGTTGATTTTACTTCAAGAGACACCGCCTTTTCAATTGTAATTTACCCACTTTTACTAATTCCACAAGGGCAAGAGAACTTTCCATATCGGGTCAACCACTGAACTGATCATGTGCTTGCCATGCTCCGCTTCGATGCATCGTGATTTCAATAAGTACAACGGGCGTGATATTACCAAAGTAGACCCGTTCCTGCATCCTCGACATATATAGGAAGGAGCAGAGATGAGGGGATATTTGAGGGAATAGCATGTGCAAAACAGTCTCAGATGGAAAGTAAGGTTGCTTCCGCAAGCAACTCTCACACGTTCCATCGGAGTATGCTCCGTAAACCCATACCGTCCCGCAATAGTCGTATTAGATATTAGAGCCCTTGCTGATTATCGTTTGAAAGTCAGGCCGCAGGATTTTCAGGACCGCACTAGAGTATAAGTAGTTCAGTTCCGGGCGTCCTCATGCTGTACTCTGAAGCTTGGACGCAGCCTATGCTATTCGCGGGCCACCTATACCTTTCTGAGACCAAGAACAACTGTTTTTATCTCCTCATCTAGATTCCATTCGACGCCTCAACGTCATGACATCATCAAGACCCTGTATGTCTCCTCAGGGGGCCAAAGAAATTGGGAGAAGAAGGGAACTCATGCAGGCGAACACTTGCCTTGTTTTGGTCGGTACTCAGCCCGAATACAGCCATACACAGCCATACGGATGATGCAACCAACCATCGCTTACAACGTAAGGCAAGGTAATCGGGTCAGACCTGATTTGGCGGGTCGAACTTGGTGTGCTGTACCGAATTACCGGTATCAAATATTTCACACAGGGCGCTTGCCTGGGTAGCACAACCATGCAAGCGTAGATTTTCCCTTGATGTTTAAGACGGCGGGATGTCGGGTCAGCCAAGGCAAGTGGTACAGTGGTAACGTACAAGGCTAGTAACGGGTGTAGGCTGCTTCCTTTGGAAACGGAGCGAAGTTTTCGCCCTATTGAGTGCCCGCCACGCTCACACGGCTCGTCTGCCCCTAGTTAACTTCTCGGCCCCAAGGAGCAGATTACTTAACGGTGCGCCATCGTCCTGTCCAACGTGGCTATCAAGCGTGTTTCTGGCCCTAGACGGTCCAAAACAGCCTATCCTATATTCCATTCGCTTCAGCCAACCGGCCCACTTCGACGTACTGTAGTTCCAAAATTCCTGTGGGAGAAATACACCAAAATCCCGGGAGGCATGATATCCAGTTGAGAGACGCCGTGTAACCTTAGCGGCAACTGATTAACACCAAGTTGAACACTCCGCCATCGTCTGTATGATTAGCCAAAGTCCGTTGTCGGTATATCTCCGCATATCTTAGCTTTTTGTAAGCAATTCTATTGGGTTGGGCATGTCGCTCATCAGCAACCATGTCAGCCTTTCCAACAGCTCAATAATAATTCCAACAGTGTGATAATTAGTCCCGGTTGGTGTACAGTAGTTGGGCTTCCTATGAAGGCTGGCAGGAGAAGTCCAACACATCAACGACAACCAAGGTTTAAAAAAGTACAAGCCATCGTCCCAGCAAATCGGTCAGAGTCTGACAAACGGTCGGAAACATAGTACTCCTCCCAAGATGTCGTCCAGGTAAGCCACCGATTTAAGTCCATCCGCATTAATATGTGCGGAGTTGACGTCGGATAAGTTCTCGTGAGCATGATGAAGGCACCACCGAAGTTGACCCCCGCTATCTGGAAACGGTCACATACCATAACAGGGAGTTCCAACAGCATTCCGTAGAGAATTCAATATATCTCTCGCCTATTGACGAGGTGATAATCGACATGCCTCCAGCAGGGGCCTCCTGATACCCTAAGGTTGTCGCTAACTTGCGGTAGGACGAGATTGAGCGCCTGACGCGCCAGCACAGGCTTCTTTCCATCGTCTTCGACGAACGACTCGTATTTCCGCCCATCAATAACCCAAGAAGAATCCTCGACTGTGGACATGGATCTGCGTCATGGGCTGTCGACGTAGCTGAGCAGTATCCGCGCTGCGAGGTTTGTAGACGTTCATCTTGCAACAGCGATACTCCTGAATCAGACACAGCGAATGGTCCTCCGCGCAAGCGACAAGGAGCGACAAGGAGCAATGCAAATACGATGACTATAACCATGCCTGAACGATCAATGAGCTGACTTTCCTCCAACCATTTTAGGTCTATGGTGTCGACATAAGCAGCCACATGCAGCCAGATGAAATACCTGTCAATCTCCATCTCCAGGTATGTTTCGACGCATCAAATAGTACCCCTCTTTTCAGCGTTCTCGGTCGCTGCTTGCCCTTGATATTCCAATTTCGCAACCTGAGCCTTGCCACCACACTGCGGGTTACAATCCCACAGCCAAAGGTCGAGCAATGTGGGAAACGGCGTCCATAACTCGTCTTTGGTGATCCGCACAGCTGATGGACAACACATGCTGATGAGCTTGATACCTAGGTCGATGACCTCAACCGAAGGTTAGTTGGACCCAGGACCTTTGATCGAGACTATAACCTGACGATAGTTCCAGATTCACTTTTGCTCGAAACTCATTCGACATAGTCCATTCCCAGCTCGTAGCAGGTGATGATGAACCATCCTGTCATGTCCAAAGCCCGAAGCTAATGGATCCAAACAGGTGGCATCAACGCAGCGCGATGGACCACATACCTCCGAGACCTATTCCGCGTTACAAGACCAGGTGCGAAACAAACCCTTCGAAGGATTGATTGATAGTTGTTGATTTATGCGCTCCACAGGTGGATGGTGCCAAATGGTCGAAGTCTATTACCAGGTTCAGTCGTACAACGGCACGTTGACCGATGGTATGCTGTTGAAGTCTCGAAATAAACTGGCTGAGATGTTGATTATATGGCAGAACATGGCCTTCGACAGTGGAGCACACGAATGTTCCAAAGCATGGAAGGCCTCAAGGATCTCCGAATGCCTCTGCACCTAGCCAATGCAATGCGGACCGCCGGGTTCGTAGACATCGACCATAGAATGATACCTTTGCCCACCTGCGCATGGTCCGATGGTGAGTTGAACTTCGGCCAGCAATGCAAATAGTCGTCAGGCACTGACTGGGATAATCAACCAAGACGAACGAGAACGAAGGATCGGCACTGAAAACAGAGACAACGTTCAGAGCTTTCTCTCATCTCTAGCAATATACCCGTTGAGTATGTTACTCTGCTGGCATTGTTGATTGACAGAATCTGTCTCTAATACAATCCAAACAGCTGAGAGGCTCGGAATGGCACCGAATGATGCTCAGCTTCTGATAGCCCATGCCCGAAATGAAGCGAATAATCCAGCATTCAAGGTAAGTGGCATTACCAACAGTTGGCAGCATTTCTAATCCAGTGGGGGTTCGCAGGCGTATTTTCCACTGTAAGTACAATGCCCGTGTTCGTAGTATATGGCTGACAATTCCCGCAAGATATGTTTGCATCGGTCGAAAGCCGCCTCAGTCAAGATAGCTTTGGCGTCGAGCAGAGGTGTACGGCGGTACAACGCGTCTCTTGCAGAATGCCGCAATGCATACTGGGATGCGTTCCACTTGGGCAAAAGTAGCATGTTACTGAAGTATGTATACGAGTTGTTGTCGAGTGGGGGATCGCCATAAGCGGGACGCTTTGGATATCGTCGTTTGGGGAAAGAGCGCTTGGTAATATTAGTAAATATATCCTGGTGTTACAATCTAGAACCTACATACCAATTTCGATTGGGTTGGCAGGAACAGACGACTGATGCTTGTCCATTGGATCTGTTACACCGAGCCCATTGGAGAGTAGGCAGGCGCGTCCGTGAATGCTCGTCGTGGCTTTCAAAGTATCAATTTTGCTTGCTTCTTTCTTGCGAGACTCTTCTTCGCCATCCCACAGGATAATAACAGAGATTCCTGATCTACCGAGTTCCGTGAAGCCCATGGTGACGTTGAAGACCTTGGACTCCGTGAGAGTACAGAGTAGCAAAGCTGCCTCCACGATTGACGTGTCACTCCCAATGAAGAAGCTTTGCCTTCATAGGTCAGTTCGTGTCTCCAATCTCTCCGTGAGGGCTATTGTGGATGGATAATTGATAGGCTGTCTGGCTCTGAGCATAGTTGGGCAGGTTTGCTGCCTGACAACACCCAGGAGAAGGTAGTGATGACGTTTATGATAACCAAGCCGATGAGAACGCCGCGAAGAGCGCCTCTATCATCACAAATGCGTGTCAGAGGGGTAGAGAATTCCAGCAGCGATTGGATGTAGGTATAAACAGTCCCTCTCACATCGCCAAGGCATGTTCTACCCCTATCGGCGCAGAATCGTCTTGTGTGAGGCAGGAGCACAGTCGTCGCCGGCTATGATGACGCCCTCGCGAAGCAGAAACGTCATATTCTGGACAACATTGAGGTGGACGATAGCAGGAAGTTTACGAGAGATTGAAGAGAAGATTATAGTATTATTACAGCCTCTTGAGATACCTTAAACACATCACACACCTCTACCCGGATGGAGCTAGGTTTCCCTTCGCTACCAAGCTGTCGGAGAGCTCACTTACGCGCCGCGCGCGTAAAGTGTTTGGGTGGGCAAACGCGGTCATAAGAGCAGAATCAGCGACTCAAAATGGGGAGTATGACGTTTACATGGTATATTACGGGTTAATGATATATTTATACAGTTTAGGGATGTCCTGGCGCGACGACTGAGGGCATTCTATTGCCAGAACTGTACGACTATGGTACCAGAATCACACATCACAGTTTCCCTTCTCCTTCCTGCGCACAACGAGCGCGTTCGGCTTTTGGAATAAAAAAGGGGCTCCGGGGCAAAAAGCAAACACATCATATTTCTCAGCTACCCGCGCCGTCTCGATATCTGCAGAACCCATAAAATATGCCTTGCAGCCGCGACTCGATACGCTCATTTCCTTCTTGGACACTTTGTACTAAGTTTAGAGCAATGACCATGTCGATTCAGGCGATGGGAATCTCAATCCCGGGTCCCCGGAGGCCCGATTTGGAATTAGTTCCCGCTCCCAAACCTTAAAGCCCGCATAAGGATCTGGTCACATGACATTTATTATCCCTTCTTGCCCCTGACAGCGTTATAATACAAAAAATAGCTACAACATAGCCCTGCAACAATGTGAAGTTTGAACTGTCGAAAATATAGAACAGTTCCTTGCTTTGCGGCTTAGTATCACATCCCAATCATTAGCCCCGTCCACTTTTATTTTCGCAAGGGGAGAAAGAGGTCAGAGCAGAGAACGTTTGACTTGTATGGTCCAGTAAGGAAATATATCTACACAGCGCTACAAATGTATATACTGTCCAATCCTGGATTTTGATTTCACTCATTATCACCACTATCAATATTAACTATTGCGAATTATAAATCCATGTATTTACTACCGAATATCTGATCTGTACCAGCCAAATAATACTTATTGCGTCTTTGGCATTTGTGTTGTCCCGTAAATTTATAGATCACCGATAACTACGGTGGTTTTAGTGGCAATTTGTGCATCTAGAAATTCTTCATACTCAAACTTCTGCCAGCCTCGTCTGCGCAACATTGTTCACGCCAGAATAAAATCGCCCAAGATGCCTTCCACTCACAAGAAAGAGAAGCCATGGGACACGGATGACATTGACAAGTGGAAGGTTAGTTCTATCCCTTTATTCAATTCCTTGTTCCACCTACAGCAATACACCCCGCTCAATCAGCGCTTTGCTAACCATATCGCAGATTGAGGCTTTCAAACCAGAAGACAATGTGGGGGGCACATTCACAGAAGAGTCGACATTCGCCACTCTCTTCCCCAAATACAGAGAAGTCTACCTCCGCGAGGCCTGGCCCCTCATCACAAGGAGTCTCGAGAAGTTCGGCATCGCATGCACGCTCGATCTCGTTGAGGGTTCCATGACCGTCAAGACCACCCGAAAGACCTACGACCCCGCCTCCATCCTCAACGCCCGCGACCTCATCAAGCTCCTAGCCCGCTCGGTGCCCGCACCACAAGCAGTCAAGATCCTCGAAGATGGCGTCGCATCCGACATCATCAAGATCCGCAACCTGGTTCGCAACAAGGAGCGCTTCGTGAAGCGTCGCCAGCGTATCCTCGGCCCCAATGGCTCCACCCTCAAAGCGCTGGAGCTCCTCACAGAGTGCTACATCCTCGTCCAAGGAAACACCGTCTCGGCCATGGGCCCATACAAGGGTCTGAAAGAGCTGCGCCGCATCATCGAAGACTGCATGTCGAATATCCACCCCATCTACCACATCAAAGAGCTCATGATCAAGCGCGAGTTAGCGAAGGATCCGGAGCTAGCGGGCGAGAGCTGGGACCGCTTCTTGCCGCATTTCAAGAAGCGCAACTTGAGCAAGAGACGTGTGCCGCTGAAGGTTACGGATAAGTCGAAGAAGGTCAGGACGCCGTTCCCGCCACCGCAGGAGAAGAGCAAGGTCGATTTGCAGATCGAAAGTGGAGAGTATTTCCTTAATAAGTCAGCCAAGGAGAGGGCGGTGCAGGAGGATCGCTTGGAGAGGCAGAAGGAGAAGAAGATTGAGAAGCTGGCGAAGAGGGAGAAGGAATTCGAGGCGCCGGATGAGGATGGTGAGAAGAAGGAGAAGAAGAGGAAGAGGAAGGCTGAGGGAGAGGAAGATGAGGAGAAGCCGAAGGAGAAGAAGAAGAAGAAGAAGGCAAAGGCTGCTGAGGAGGAGGGAGAGGAGGAAGAGGAGAAGCCAAAGAAGAAGAAGAAGAAGTCAAAGGATGTTGAGGGAGAGGAGGAGGAGGAGAAGCCGAAAGAGAAGAAGAAAAAGCGAAAGTCAGTGGCAGCAGACGAGGAATAGGTTGCATCGCTGGGAGCGACTGTCATTTTGGCGATGGAGTATCATGGCTAGCATTTCGTGGAAAGGCGTTTTATGTTTTCAGATATCATGCCCTAGGACTGGAGGAGATGGGATGAGTTGGTGTGTATGGTAGTGAGCCAAGCAGTACCAGACTGTGTATTTATTACCCTCAAGGATGATTATGCATATCCCATTCCACACCCGTCAAACCTTACTATACTATACAATGATCGTCACACAAACCCCCTTATCCCCTAACCCACACACAACCCTCAAACCTCCGCCTCACTCTCATCCAACTCCTTCATCCTCTCCCTAAACTCCGCCGCCTCCGCCCTCATCACCTCCGTACTCCTCGCCTCCCTCATCTCATCCTCAATCCTCGGAAACCTCCCCCCCGGCACCGGCCTCCCCACCACCTCCCTATCCCACAAATGCCCCCCCACATTCCCCCCCTCCCCCGCCATCTCATCATAAATCCCATCTCCCTTCCCATCCCCCCTCAACCTCGGGATGATATGGCAATGCACATGCGGCACGCTCTGGCCCGCCTCCACGCCGTCCTGGATCGCGATGTTGAACCCGCCCTCTTCGGGGGTGCTGGGGGACGGGAAGTGCATTAATGCGATCATGCGCTGCACGCGTTGCACGGTCAGGAAGAGATCGTTTACTTCGGGGGGGGTGAGGTCCGTGAGTCGTGGGACGGAGCGGTGGGGGGAGACGAGGACGTGGCCGGGGAGGAGAGGCTTGATGTTCACGAGGGCGAAGGAGAGGGGGGTTGTGTAGAAGACCTGGGGAGTGGTTAGCTATAGACTCTTTCTTGTTTTTGAGTGTATTCTCCCCCCTATATGTTGCTCAGGAACTGGACAAGCAACGTGGGGTGGTATATATAAATCACGTGATAGGGGAGGATAAAGTTGATCTGTACCTGGTCTGTGACCTCGAATGGGCCAAAGAATATGGGCTTGCCATTCCCGGAGGACATGACGCGTCGAAATAGTTTAGAAGTCATATATCTCATGTATAATCCTGCCCAGCTTTGTTGTCCCCGTTTTCGTTGTACTCGAGTACTGTATAGTTGAGTGACGTGACCTTGAGCTTGAAGAGCGGCAGGAACGTCGGGAGTGGCTTCCCCAGGCGTTACCAGGCTAAAATACCCAAGTGCCGGCCCGCGGGAAGGACCTCCACCTATTCGCTTACCATATACCTTCTGGACAATCATATATCCCCGGCATCAAAGTAGTCTTAACTTCCGGAACAGCTTTCTCCGCTCCTAACATCCAGTCGTTGGTGCCCATACCCTTCTTTACCACTTTATATGCTGCAGTAGCGCTGGCGACAACTCCCACTCATATATCCACTGCCCCTATACTAAACAAAACGATATATAGCTTATAGTGCTATGCCCGCAACTATCCCCCCCATAGTACTCCAGATCATGAGGGACCCCCCAGATCTTCAAGGGCGGCCATTCAGGCACCATGTTTATATATGAGACGGCCGGCTCAAATTGCCGCCAGCGAAACAGATCACCATCATCTGATTCAATCAGGCCAGCTCCGGGGTCATGGCCCTGTTGTCTAAATAGATTGGCATACGGTAAGGAAGTGATCATCTCATTCCCGTCTTGGTCCAGTGCTTAGTTTAAAGCCCAGCCTGCGTCCCTTCTTGACCGTTCTTTTTTTTTTGCTCTCTCTCGTCTCCATTCTCCTGTCTTCTCATCTATTGCTGCTGCTCTCTGTTATTCGTCAAGATGCTCAAGGCTCTTTCGATCCTCGCCTCAGTCGGGTCTGCCCTGGCAGGCACCATCCTCTGGGATGGCCGCATGAACGACTTCACCTCCAGTGCCGACCTGAACAAATGGTCCTGGTCCAACCAAGTCGGTCCCTACCAATACTACATCGTAAGCCCCCCTTCCCCCCTTCCCCAATCCCACCACTCACACACCCCCCCAGCACGGCTCCGGCGCCGTCACCGACTACGTCAACCTCTCGCCCAGCTACAAGAACCCCGCCGACAGCGGCTCCACGCAGGGCGCCAAAATAAGCCTAACCAGCACCGCCTACTGGAACGGGCAGAACATGCGCCGCACCGAGTTGATCCCGCAGACCACCGCGGCCATCAACAGCGGGAAGGTCTTCTACCATTTCAGCATCATGCGCAGCGCCACTAACGCCCCGAGCTTGAACCGCGAGCACCAGATCTGCTTCTTCGAGAGCCATTTCACGGAGCTGAAGTCGGGGTGGATTAGTGGCGCGGCGGGGACGAGCGATCCAGCGCTGAGATGGGAGGTTGGAGGAACGTCCCAGTGGGATGTCGTCTGGGATGCTGGCGTCTGGCACAACGTTGCTTATGAGATTGTAAGCCCCCCACCCCCCTTCCCCTTTTTTCCCCAAGCCCATAGCAACCCCTGACACCCACCCAGGACTTCTCCGCCAACACAGTAGCCTTCTGGCACTCCACCGGCTCCGCAGCCCTAACCCTCGCCCACGCCGCCGTCTCCAGCTCCACCTCCTCCAACGGCGCCGACTGGCACCTCGGCGTCCTCGAGCTCCCCCGTGACGGCTACCCAGACAGCAACGAGGACTTCTACTTCAGCGGCGTGTACATCGAGTCTGGCACTTTGACCACCTCCGTCGCCGGCCCCGGTGGCGTCGTGACTAACCCCTCCAGCAGCAGCGTTGTCGTTGTCCCGACGAGCACGGTCGCGACGACGATGAAGTCGACGACGAGCGCGGCTGCGACGACGAGCGCGCCGCCCACGCAGACGAATGTGGCGACCGCGCCAAAGTGGGGGCAGTGTGGTGGGAATGGGTGGACGGGGCCGACAGTTTGTGCGGCGGGGAGCACGTGTAAGGTGTCGAATGAGTGGTATTCGCAGTGTTTGTAGAGGGGACGTGGGCGTGAAAAGGGTGGAGAGAGAGGTGGGTGGGGGGGAGAGAAGGGGGTGGAGATAAGAAGGGGGGGAAGGACTGAAGTTTGGAGAGAGTATATAGTTGGATGTTCAATGTAAATATTCAGAACCCAGTACTAAAATGCTATGCCTCCGTCCATATTCAACCTATGCATTTCTAGCTGTGACGTCGCAAATAATTATTGGGGTTGCATTATTTTTATTTGTATATTGTTGACGATATATTTTTATTTTATGAAGCCAAAAATATAATGGAATTTTATAAGAGGACAACAAATAGTGGAAGATTCCAACTATGCCACTAACTTGCTGTTGATATATGTCTCTATTGTATTATCAATACAAGTATATACATTACATGGCATGCGCCATCCCAAGTGTAATAATGCCGTTCTCTAGCTCATCAACAAATCCATACTTTTATCCAGCCCCTGAATCGTGATGGCAAGACTAGTATGGCAAGATGACCTGTGAGCGATGTGCTAGATGGCGTTCCTGCCTCAACTGAACTTAGTAGGCCATCTCTAAAGGGACTCCGTGAGGGAGGAGTGGGTTTATTAAAACCTGGGCCCCATACCCTCAGCCACTCTACGGGTATCATCTTCATCTCCAACACGCACGGCGCCATCGTAGAACCACCATATTTGATATACAAAAAACCGCACCCCACCACCTCACGGAAAACAGTCCATGATATCGGCCCCGGTAAGAACCATAAGCTTCGTCTTCCCATCCCCCCTCACAGACGGCGAATCCGGAAACACCCTATCCACGAAATTCCCCCTTGTCGTATTCGGATGTATATATTCCTCAAAGTAATCCCCATCCCCATCCACCGTCCTCGCATACGCCACTATAGCCGACAAACTACTCGTCAGGATCCCCATGAAGTAATCCGCCGACACCAGACTATCGTACTCCGTAATCGCCTTCTCGTCGAACCTCAGCCTTTCGATCTTATCCAGGATTTTGGTGTGCTTGCTGAGTAGACTCGTTTTATCGTGGACGATATATCCTAACGGCTCCAACCTCTTCTCAAACTTTCGAATCGCGTCGGGGTTTCCACAACTGACATAGACATCCTTGATCGTCGCAGTATCATTGCCGCCCAGCGTGTTATTGCGCAGTTCCAGCAGCGCCTGAGTATAAAGGTCGATCTGCGTACCCAACTCCCCAAAACTATTCGGCCAATCCTTCTCCCCCCTTAAATGCACCGCCACAACCGGCCCACTAACCGTCTCCCTCAGCGCATCAAAAACCCGCCCGCCGAGCTGGGATAACTTATCATTATACCTCAGCGCCCTGAACAACTCCTTCTTCACCTCCGTCTCACCCGCCGCAGTGTAGTTCCACGCCAGATACGGATCCCCATACAAGATCCGCACCGGCCTATCCTTACTGATTTCCGCGCGCGTACTAACGACCTCGCTCTTAGCGATTGTGTCGTCGATGAGCGCGCGGAATGTGTCGTTGGAATGGCTAGGCTCGAGGTATTTCCGGAACTTCGCATCGACGGTGGTGTCGAGGCCTTTCGTGTCTTTGCAGGCGCGGATGTTCAGCTGGGGACAGGCGGCGGAGAGAGACTGCTGGTAGAGTTTGGTGTCAAAGAGACCTTCAGGGCATTCTTCTGTAATATATTCCATCAGGTCGGTATCGCTGCGTGTAGCGAATGTGGGGATCTAGAGGGTATCAATAATGCTGCGCGAAACGCCGGCCGTGGCCATGGAGGCTAGGAGAGGCGGGGATTACAATGACACCGGCGCCAGCGGAGATGGCAAGGCGTACGCAGGTCTGCATCCTGTTCCGTAGATTGCTGAGGCCGCCCCGCATCGAGGTCTTGGATGGCCCGACATTATTGTGGCATTGGAGCCAGAGGCCTTCCGTCCATTCTGTTTCGTTGCAGAGATTGCGGAGAGCTGGGAATGAGGAGGCAGAGAGAGAACCCGAGCTGCTCGGGAGAGGAAATAAGGATAGATTATGAGAGCGTGGGGGCCGATCGAGCCGAAAGAGGACAGTGTAGAGTGTGGTGATGGCGACTAAGGGGATGAAGATGTAGAAAACGGGGGTGAATCTCCCAAACATCCTCAATGGAGATGTCATCAGGGCGGATGAGAGGTGTCAACAGGATTTTTGAGAAAGTGAGGCATATTTGAGAAATAGAGAAGTAGAATATGCCAAGACGTGAATCTGGCGCAAGAAAGGGACGAAGGAAGGGGGTGATAGTATGAGAAGACTAGGTAGTCTTAGGTAGTCTTCTCATAATATCACCCCTTTCCTTAGTTATTCAGCCAGGGCATTCAGGCTCGTAGACCTACCATTGAAATTGATCCTACCGTCTAATAATACCGTGGATGGCGGCGATAGGTGTGAATAATGCTGCATCAAACCAGCATCGAACCAGCACTGAACTAGCACCAGGGCCATTTCTATCATCAGTATCATCTTGGTATCGTCTTGGCTGAAGCAATGTAGCCCCATTGGGAGGATTACCCATACAGCCGCAGAATGGGACCGTGGAAAGCGTGTGCATGGCCCGCACAGGGATAGGCTAGCAGTTGGTTAGTTAGCAGGCAACAGCTTTTGGGACCTCGATGTTGCAGGCTTACGGAGATGCCATGTTGTGTTGGTGATTGCACATCGTAATTCTGGCGAGTTATGTGTAAGAGAAGGGAGGAAGGAAGCTGGGCACACGGTATGTCGGCAGAAGGCTATGGTGAAGTATTGCACAATTGTACAATACAGCATGGAACGGATAGATAGAGATAGAGATAGAGATAGATATACTGAATACTCCATATTATATGCCATGAAGTAAATAAGATACCTGGGACGTTATTATCCGGAGATGGCATTGTGATATTGCACAATTGAGTATACCATGTTTGGCCTCGGTGAAGTTTGTGGCTCGAAGTCTGCCGAAGCATGAGTGATAAGATGAGGCCCAACTCCAACGCTTTATATTTGGCTTATGTAAGGATCGCGTCGCGACCGCCACGACCGCCACAACCTACCCCCACTTGCGGCGGTATTGTGCTTTGGTAGTCAACGTCTCGATTCGGCCTATTGCGACAACCACGAAGACAACCTCTATAATAGTGCATTGCCGCCGTCTATACCCCTCATAATGTCTCGCTCATCCACCTCCCAGCAGAGGAACTTGACCCTCACCGAGGAGCTCGAGAAGCTGGAGCAAACAATAACACTAACCCTCCAAGGTCAGTGCCCGCGACCCTGAATTGACCTGCGGCATAAAGCTTATATACATACAGAAATCGACCACAATTTCAGCCGCGCACACCGAATTGTGACTACGAGTATCCTCCCCATCGTCGAGCAATACGGCAAGCACTCCGAGGCTGTGTGGGACGGCTCAAAGGTTTGATTGACCCCCCCACCCCACGAGGAAGGAGGGGTATCTTCTTGAACACCTACTAACATTTCACAGTTCTGGAAACAGTTCTTCGAGGCCAGCGCCAATGTCTCTCTGTCTGGTTACGAGGAATTACAACAGGAAGAGGAAGAGGACACAGCTGTCTCGTATTCACATGGCAACAGCACCTACGGTGCCTCGCTCCAGGAAGACGATTCCCTGCCCGTAGACACAACCCACCACGGCTACGGCCACGATGACGAGTCCCTCCTCGACAACGGCGACATCAGCGGCAGCACCCCC
The DNA here is from genome assembly GCF_001662655.1 of Pseudogymnoascus verrucosus. Taxonomy (NCBI): domain Eukaryota; kingdom Fungi; phylum Ascomycota; class Leotiomycetes; order Thelebolales; family Thelebolaceae; genus Pseudogymnoascus; species Pseudogymnoascus verrucosus. The sequence continues at coordinate 54,810 of NW_017263670.1, forward strand.
CGCGCCCCGCCATCACGAACCGCTACCGGCGGAAAATTCGCCGACTACGGCTCCCCATACGAAGCGCTGAAACGGGAGATGAAGGGAGGCAAAGCCAAAGAAGAAGAATACGACGACGACACCCCCCTCCCCCCCACAACCCCCGGAACCGAACAACGCCTCCCCCGCATGTCAATGACCCCCCTCTCCTCCCCCTTCGAACCAACCTCCCACCTCGCCTCCACCAAACGCGCCCAAGACCCGCTCCTGCACCGTGTAATGGACAAGAACTACCGCCTCCAAGCCACGCCCCACACGGCGCAGAAACAAGCCAAAGCTGCTGCATCAAAACCCTCCTGGCGCGACCTCGCCTCCCCCTCCTCATCCTCCCCCATCCAGGCCCCGCAACTCCACCATGAGATCTTCAGCTCCCCCATCCGCCAGCCTCAGATCCGCCCTAACGCCGCGCCGCGCACGCCGGGTGTGAGCGTGCAGACTCCTGCGCGGGGGAAGAGTACGAGGGATATTGGGATCACAGATGAGATTACGTGGGATAGCGATAGTGAGGATGCGGAGGATGTGTATAAGACTCTGGGAATGAGTCCGCCGAAGACGATTCAGTTTGCGATCCCGCCGAATAGGGTGTTGCAGACGCCGGCGAGGGAGGCGAGTAAGCGGATTGTGGAGGATTTGCTGATGACGGCTGGGGCGGGGGGGTATGATGAGGAGGATAGTCCGAGTATGATCAAGCCGAGTCATAATTTGTTGGATGATAGCTTTTGAGGGGTTGATGTTTGGTTTTGGGGGGGAACTGCGGGTCCGTTTCCAATGAGCCTCTACGATGTTCGGTTATGCCCGTTGAGATAAAATTTGGCAGACAGCACGGCCATAATACGAACAGCCCTCGGGAAAAACTGCTAGTCATTCCAGGTCACCAGTTGAGGCACGAAGCTGCCAAGAGTCCAAACTAGACACCACACAGCACCCACGAAGCTATCTACGCACACTGAACCACCCCCGATACCTGCCTACAGCAACACCAGCCGCTGCACCAAACACCCAGCAACCTTCCCAGGCGTGCTCCAATACACTGATCCACGAGCCACGCAATAGAAAGCGAGCTCATCTCCCGCCAACAGTCCCCAACCCCCTCTTCATCCAGGAACCACATATACCCACCAGTCTCTTGCCTTGAAGCGCTTAGATAGATACGAATACACCCATTCCTGGAGGATATTCCATACACCACATACAGTCATGACATCCGTACCGTGCGTAGTCCACATGCAACCCTACTAGTATCATGAAAACCACCCTGAATCGCTATACTCCTTCGTCATATACCCTTATATCCCCCCCCCTTAAGTCTCTTCACTCCACATACTACCCCCCCCCCCCCAAGCTTCCCCGGTCTTACTTCTCGGCAGCCACCGTTTTTTGCGGGGGAGCTCAGGGATGCCGGAGGATTTGTCGATCCGGCCCCCCCCTCCCGACACCACAGGCCACAGACCGACCACAACAACACCCCTGACACATTTCCCAGGCTTACAGCCTATTTCCCCACACTTTAAACATCCACACATTCACGCCATAGCTGCATGTAAGCTCGACGGCGCCCCCAATGGCTTGGGTCAGATGATGGGATGGTTTATTGATTGGGGGATATATTGGTGAGGGGTGCTGCGGGCCGGATTGGGGGTTGTATGGATGGGTGGATGAATGAATGGGGATGGGGTCGAAGGGGGGTATATATTTCATATCCTCACTCCCCCGCGCTCTTACAACTTTACTTATTCCCCCCTCTCGTTTAACTCATTCCTTCCTATTTCTCATACTTCATCTTTCGCCCCCAAACCAATTCACAATGCGCGCCCCCTCCACCCTCGCCTTCCTGGCCGTCGCAGCAGCAGCGATGGTGGTGGACGCCCAGCAAGGAGCTTATAGCCAATGTCATCCCCTCCCCCCCTTCCTTCCTTACCAGAGAAACCCGAGACTAACAACCTCAAAGGTGGCGGAACAGCCTGGGCTGGTCCAACGACCTGTGCTAGCGGGTTGAAATGTGTTATCCTGAAGTAAACTCCCATCCCCCCTCCCGTGAGCTCCTACAGTGAAGCACACCAAGCTAACCCATTCAAACCATAGCGAGTGTACGGCCCCCCCCCCTTTCCCATTCCCGCGGCGCTGTAGGTAGTCGCTGTCTATCTATCTATCTGACACTGAAAAAAAAGGGATCTACCAATGCGTCCCCTCCTCCTTCCCCGGTCCCACCCCAACCTTGAGCGGCGATAGCCCAGCAACATCCACCCTCCCCCCCGCCGCAACACTAACCCCCAACAACCTCTGGATCCGCGCGGTAGAGGAGCCGTATTTCCACAAATACCTGCAATCCTCTTCCCCCAACGCGGCCGGGGCAGCGGTGCTAGGCGACGCCTCAACAGCCGCACAATTCTTCTTCGTCTACGGCCGCATCGTCCTCATCCCCCCCCGCCCCTCTCCCGCCCTCTACGCTGTCGTGCATCCCGAGGTCATCGGCCCCGCACCGGGTAGACTGGCAATCACTTTCGAGACCGAGGCGGTTAATTATGGAGGGTTTTTGTATACGGGTGATACGCTTATGTGGAGGAATTTAGCGGTGCCGAGACCGAATGAATCAGCGTGGCTGGTTTGTGGGGGGGAGGTGTTTGTTAATCTGGGGGAGGTGGGGGAGGGGACGCCGGAGGGGTGTGTGGATCAGACGGTGCGTTTTTGGGATCCTGGGGAAGGGGTGAGGGGTGAGGGGACGGGGCTAATTTGTGTGTGTAGATTCATTTTTATTTTGGGAAGACGGCGGATGTGTAGGTGGTTAAGGGAGAAGGGAAGGAGGGGCATGGAAGGTCGTTGGGGGGGTGGAGAGATGAAGGTGAGGTGGCTGATATCTTGGTGTATAGTTTTATGAAAGAAAGGGGTGCCTCTGTCATTAATTTGTGCCTTTTGGCCCCCGAGTGAAGAATACAACGTGAACCTTCAATAATGTAGAAGTAATGAGTACACCTACCTGTAGTCGACGTAATTCGACGTCCAAAGTCACTGCAGCGATTGGAAAGAATTCCCGGTCAGGCCTCCAAAGCTGTGATGCTGCAAGGTGCATAAAAGAATGAGAGTGCACCTACCTGTAGTCGGCGTCCAAAAACTACCGAGCCGGTCGTCAGCGTTGTTGGCCTCCCAAACTCATTCTCGCACATCACCAACCCAGCCAAAGCAATGAACACAGTCAATACAATTTCTCATATCAAACACCCCAACAAAAATACAGCCAAGCCATAACACGCTCTCATGGATATCATAACCCCCCCTTCCCCCTTCCCCCTTCAACCCTTCCACCACCCCACCATCACCACCACCCTACCCAACCATCCTCCTAACCTTATCCAAAAGCACCACACTCTCCCTCCCCAACTTCCTCTGCCCATTCCTCCCCCCCGTCCTCGCCTTCGCCATCGCCCGTCTATGCCTCTCCCTCTCCTCCACCTTCCCTTTGCGTTCCCTATCCCTCCTCTCAAACTCCGCCCTCCTCTCCTCCGCCTCCTTCTTCTTCGCATCAGCTTCCGCCTTCGCCTTATCAAAATACCCCGGCCTCTTCGCACCGCGCGACTTTCCGTCTATCTTGGGGCCCGAGAAGCGCGGTACGGATGCCGCGGCGGGGGGTGCGTCGGGGGCATCTAGCATTGCCTGGCGGGAGGGGTGGAGTTCCTGGTCCTGCTCTTGCTTTGGTTCCTCAGCGGCGGGGGTAGGGGCGACTGGCTCCTCGGGGGCTTGGATGACGATTGTTGATGCGTCGGGGGCTGCGGGGACGGGAGGGGGGGAGGTGCGGGCTTTGACTTTTGCGTAGGATTTCTTGACTTTGGCGTTGTGGATGAGGTCTTTTTTTATTTTGATGACTGCGGGGGGGTGTTAGTTTGTGTTATGATGGCTGGAGTATGGGATTGGAGGGGTGTATGAGAGAGAGAGGAGGGAATGTGGCTACCTTTCCTGCGCCATGTGCCATCGGGGAGGTTGTCTGGACCAACTTTGAAGCCGCCGCGGACCTTCTTGACGTGTGGGACTTGGGCGTCATCTTCTCTGTCTCGTTTGGGAGCCATGGTGTGTGAGATATACACTACAGTAGCTCGTGGTAGTATAGTTGTGCTGAGTCTATGGCTGATCTGGTGGTGGAAATACTCGAGTATGGAAATATTTCCTTATCGTTGTATCTGGAGCACAAAATTGTCGTGGTGGAAAAAAGAGCAAACAGAGCAAACACTACTTTTGTTAGTGCTAATCGTTGTAGAGTGGGGTTGTGGGCAGTAGTGGCGGTCAGAGTACTTGTTACTGCATAGTGGGTACTTAAGTTACGGTGAGTAACGTGGGGGGATGCAAGTACTTACGTGGTGCTGCAGGTATCCTTGGATCCTTGGAGGGAGGAGGTCATGCTTCAGACTAAGGACTGGATTACTCCACCATTACATTACTCACTCTATCTACTTTGAGGGTTCATATTCATAGAAGAGATCACCTAGAAATCTACAATATTTGCTTTTATTTGCTTTTATTTTCCTTATTTGCCTCTATTTGCCTTTATTTATTACTTATACCCATATCACATCTTACATCTTCCACCTCGCACGCCAAAATTATCCTTCCTTTATCCCACCTTCCTTCCCTCTTATCCGCCTCTTATCCACCTATCCACCGTCTATCCGACGCACCTGTGACCTTGCTACTCCACCTTTGACGTACTCAAAGTAGCAAGTATCCCACGTCGATCTGCGCCTCTTGTTCCTCTCCTCTCGGCATTTTGCATGAACCGTCCGTCACAAATACCTCATCGAGTCACAGCCGCTGTGCCCCAGTACCTCTTTGACTACAAGAACTGCAACAAACTCCCAAGAAAAGCACTCGCCACGACCTACTTCCCGCCCAGTCCCGACCTCGAGAAGAACCCCGCCATTCCCACCGGCAAAGCTGGGAAAGAACCAACTTCCACTGCGAAACGCACACTCTTCGCCATGATAAATAATATATTATAAACCCCCCCCCAAAAAAAATCGAGCAAGAGTACCTACCACCAGAGTATCGATGCTCACAGCATGCCCTACTTCCAGGACCCGGACGGCCATGCTGCGTCCACACCGCCCAACCGACCGACATTTACCTTCCCCGGACCCAGATACCGAGAATTGAGGAGGGAGCCCTCGGAGGAGAGTATCCGGACAGACCTCTGCGAGGGCCTGGTACCAGATTCCCCAGACGATGCTGCACCAACTGCCGAGGATGAGGCAGGGACGAGCTCCCACGATGCCTCGAGCTGTGTCTCGGACAGGCAGGAGCTGATGGAGAGGTTGAAGAGAGGCGAGAGTCCTATCTGGTCCCCGAAGAGACTGGAAACGCCTGGTGCGAGACGTACGACACCGCTCTTGCCGCCGGCAGAGATCAAGTCGTCTCCAATCTCACCTAGACTGGACGAGACTGAGAACCTGCAGGCCGGGTTGTCGATCGAGAGGCCATTGTCTGCACTACACTCGGGAAACTTTAGGGAGGAGAGAGCAGAGCCCAAACGGGACTTGAATTCGGAGCTAGACATCGATCGCATTCGTGCTGCAAGTCCCCCGCGACCATGGCTTTGCACTTCGCCACCGAGAGACTTTATACCCTTCCGACATGACCGGTTCCACTCTTCCTCTCGCGCCGACGTCGACTTCGTATCCAGGTCAAGGGCCGTCTCACTTTCATCATCCTACTCATCGAGCTTCGCATACATACCCCCAACGAGCCCTCTAGTGCATTCCCAGACCAACGACGAGGTGGAATTCTCCCCTCTGGGGGACTCCATGGATATCGAGGCGGATTTTATAAGAAATCGCCGGCGCCATACGTTCCAGCCCTATTCCTCCACGCCGGTAACACCATCCAGTGCAGTCTCCGATTACCAACTACCCTTCCAACGCAGAGATGCGAGCTACGCCTACCAAGCCCACCAACCGAGGAGGTCACTGGCCTTGAATACGGGCATGTCACAACCGACGTCTTCCCCCCAGACGCCAGCGTTCCGCCACTCTCGACGACCATCACTTGCCTCGGATTCCCCACTCCACCACGCATCAATGGTCGGATCATACGAGGAGAGCATTCTCAGAGGCAGAATGTCCACCACCCCCTCTAAACCGCTGGATTTCGTAGCACAGATCGGGGTACTGGGATTAGGCAAGTGCAAGCCGAGTTTGAAATGCCCGCCTCATGTGGCTCTACCGTTTCCAGCAGTGTTTTATAGCTATGCGACCACAGCCCATGTCAGACATACAGCATCTGAAGACGGACCAAGTCCCTACGTGGGCCAGATCGACCTCGAAAACGGTCTCCCAGCCGCACCACCCTCAGAAAACCACAGCACCAAGCGAACCCGCCACTCCAAACTCCGACCCCGAGTTTCCGACGGCCCAGAGCCCCCCTCACCCCAAGACCAAACCCCGGAGCTAGAGAAGAGGCGTCTCCAAAAACAAAAACGCCGCTCCACCTCCCCCCGGGCCCCACCAGGTGGATGCTACCGCATTCCCGAAAAGGGACAACTCCAGATCATAATCAAGAACCCCAACAAGACAGCCGTGAAGCTATTTCTCGTCCCCTACGACCTCGAGGGGATGGAACCGGGGACTAAGACTTTTATAAGGCAGAGAAGTTACTCTGCGGGGCCGATTATGGATATCCCCCCTACTACCACGTCCGCCTCGTCGACGACGCAGCAGCAGCCGGAGCAGAATGATCGCGCAACCCTCCGCTACCTAATCCACCTCCACATCTGCAGTCCCGCGCGCGGACGGTTTTACCTGTATAAATCCATCCGCGTCGTCTTCGCCAACCGCGTCCCGGACGGTAAAGAGAAGTTACGGAATGAGTTGCAGTTCCCTGAACCGCGATTCACGAGCTATAAACCCGTTCGCGACACCAATCCCAACCCCAGCGCGATTAGCCCGGCGAGCGAGAAGGCGTTTCGACGGAGGAGCTCGGGGTTTCCTCTTACGGGACTGAGAGGGGGGGATTTCGAAGCGATGGATGGGATTGCCCAGACAGGGGGGGCGTATCCATATGATGGCGAGGGGAGGAGTACGACGCCTATCGAACCTATTCCCTTCTCGCTCTACAAACGCAGCGATGCAGCTGCGTCATCTGATACCGGAACCAGCCGATCTGGCGTCCCCTCTAGACCGCCCACGCAGGATGGGAATGGGTCCGGCGAGTGGGGTGCGAGTAGCACCACCAACGGCGGTGGTGGGGAGACGTATGATAAGCTGTGTAAGGGTGATATTGGCTACGGCGGAAACGCATTTGCCACCCCTCTCCTACAGGGACGACAGGTTGCGGAGGGTTTGTTGGCTTTGAAGTTGAGGGGGTTGGGTGTTGGGAGGGGAGATGGGGGGGTGGATGAGGGGAGATGATAGTGATGGAGTGGCGCTGGACGTACTTATCTACCTACCTATCCGCACAAGGGAGGGAATAGCTGTTGGAGTATTTGGAGTTGGAGTGGATTGAATTGAATTTGGGGGATGGGAGGGATTGAATTGCAAGATTAGATACCATTTACTTAGTTTGATATATAAACAGATAGCCAGACCCCTCTCACTCACGGGGAGGGGGGTGAATAGAAATTGTTTGAAGGAAATAAATTAAACCCTCCGATGCAGATGATGATGCAGATGATGATGATAAATACCCTCACCACCACCCATCACTCCACACGCCCATCTCAAACCCCTTCATCCACCACAACCGACCCTCTCCCCCTCCACTATGCTCTTTCCTAAGCACAAAATCGATACGAGACAGTTTTAATTTTTCAACTTCCATTATCAGTAGAACCCATCCCCCTTTCTCACATCACCCAAACCCACCATACCACACCCCAACACACTCAATTAACCCCCTCCCACGCACCATCCCACCGCCTACACCCAGTACCCCCTTCAACCAACCAACCAGTAAGAACCAGCCTCCACAGCCCCAACCAGCACCCCACCCCTTCCCGCCTCATCCGCGAAAGCCCAATTTCCCCAATACGCCCCAAGTGTTCCAAACCCGTCTTCTTTCCCCACGAAGCTAAATCTCCACTGCGATCCCGAAGCAGCGCCAGAAAGACTATACCACGTTTCATCGAGCGCGGCAATGAGGGTGTTTGCCGATTGCCATGACCCGTTTTTCTCGCTGGGGAGAGGGGTGTATTTCATTTTGTTGTCGACTGCGTTCTCACTGCCGCCGCCTAAATTAATTCGCTGTCGATTGCATTCTCACTACCGACTAACTCTGCTACCACCACCCTCAACACACATATATTTCCACAAGAGCAAGAGCAAGGGCTTCTACCTTCTGCCTTCTGCGCCGTGGATGTTTACATCACAATATCCTAGCGCATTGTGTTTGCTGACGTCGGTCTCGATGGTTTGAGTTAGAAAGGTATATTATCATACATTACAAAAAACACTATCACATAACATATCTTACTCTCCCTCTCTCCCAATCGAACAAGAAAACATCACCAACCAACCCACAAAAAAACAAAACAAAAACACCCACCACCCCCTTCTACTTTTCCTCCCCCCCCGCCTTTTCCCCCAAACTTTTTCCCCCTAACCTACACCCCCCCCGCCTCCCTCTGCCTCTTAACAATATAATAAGTAATCAAACTCTTCCCATCCCCCCCCACCCCCCCCATAACCTCCCAGAACCTCCCCTCCCCCACCCCCCTATGCAGCGCCACACACATCCCCACCCCATCCATTCTAACCCCACTATTCCCGCTCTCCAGACACCTCCCTGCCAGACGTCCCATCTCCGCCGCCCTATCCTCACCAGGCACGTAACCCCCTGGTCCCTCGAGAAGACCAGTTAACATCCGTAATCCCATACTGAGAGTTCGGCACCCCTCCACCCCCATCTCCTCCCCTTCAAGTCTCCGCACCACAGTCCCAGCAACCGAATCCGCGTCACCCAACCCCACCAGCTCCTGAGCAAGCACCTCAAGCCCCGCAACGATATGCGCGCGCCCTTCATACCTCGCCCTAGCAGCCAGAAGCGCCGCGATCCCCTCCTCCCCCCTCGCCGCGAACGCATCACGATCCTTCCTCAGCATCGCGCGGATAGTAGCTAGGATCTGCGCCTTGACATCCTGAACCTTCTCTGGTGCCAGGGCGGTGGCGGGGCCGGCGAGGTATGTGAATAGCCCGCTCAGCAAGGCGTCGAATCTCCCCTCACCACCGGGGGTAGCAGGGCCCCAGATGTCGCGGCTGGAGTCGCGGATGAGGGATTGCAGTTTCCTGAACCCGTGGACGTCAAGAGACTGCGCCTTAACCTTCGCGATCCCGCTATCCAACAACCGCACATCCTTCTTCGCCCTCTCCGGCGACGCAAGAAGTCCATTCGTCGACGCCTTAGGCGGCGATGGCGGAGGTGGAAGCGAGAAAGTCTCCTCGTTCACGGAGACTTCTTCCAGTACCGTAGCGGGGAGCGGGGGACGGGGTGTGGTCTCGTCGTCGCCGGCGGAGGAGAAGGGGTCTTCGTAGACCTTTACCGATTTGGCGGGCGTGGCGAGGCGGGGAGCGGGTTCCTTTTGCTGTGTTGGAGGTGGTGGGCTGGCTGGAGGCGGTGCGGAGGAGGAGAAGGGGAGACTGGTGAGGGTTGGGATTACCATTGTGAAATCCTCGTCTGCTTTTGAGGGGCTGGACATGTAATCACGCGTCTGCGTCTGCGTCTGCTGTTGCGGCCTCGGACGAGGGCTCTCCCGTGCCATCAGCGCTTCCTCCCTGGAAACACGAGGGCTCTCACGCGCTGCTACCATTTCCTCCCTAGCAACACGAGGGCTCTCCCTCACCACCATTTCCTCCCTAGCAACGTTGGCCTCGCGAGCTACACTCACCTTCTCCCGTATAGGACTCGCATTAGACGACTGGCTCGCATGACTAGAATGACTCGTATTCGGTCTCGGCACCGCACTCCGCTTCGGTGACACCGTCGCCGCGCTCGGCGTCCTCACCGCCGGCCTCGTCGTCGACGGCGTCGCAGTAGCGCCAGCAGGGCCCTGCCTCACCGAATACGGCCCCGCAGTAGCAGGTCGCGGCGGCTCCTTGGGTCGGAACTTAGTCGGTCGCATCGGCGCAACTGATAGTCCACCATGGCTCGTCGTTGTGCTCTCCGGCCGCGAGCGTCCCGGCTGCGCAGTGGCGGTCGAGGAATTCGACTGTGCGCTCGCGGTGCGCATTGGGGAGAAGGAGGACATTGCTGAGCCTGGGCGGGTTGGGAGAGTCTTAGCTGCCATTGCAGCCTTCTTCTGCGCGAGGAGTGCCTCTCTCAATGATGGTTTCGGCGGGCCGGTGCTCTTTGACATGGCGAGGCCGGGGCGGGCGACGGGGTTGGTTTTCTTGGGGGAGTTGGGGTTACCCGGGTCGTTTTGGAGGAGCTTGAGTTGTGCGGGCTCGAGGGCTGACATTACTGCCTCTGCCTTAGCGGGCCACATCTGCGCAAACGGCCAGAAGGTTCCGCGCATCTTCTCGCGGACGCCGGGATTGGGGTCCGCGAGGCCCTTCTTGACGCACTTCTCGACGATGTCGAGGCCGCCGGCGTGCTCGATTGTGCTCTTGTGGTTCGCGAGTTTCTTGAGCAGTGTCTTCAGCCATCCCGCTGCGTAGGTGCGCGGCTGCACATTCTTGTCCTGGCATGCGAGCCAGACGTGCTGGAGGATGCGCTGGTTGTATGATACGTGAAGGATGATGATATCCACCGTCGCATCACCCGCCTGCGACGCGATCTTCTTCGTCCCACCACAGAGCTTAATCAGATTCTGCAACAAAATCTCCACCATCGGATCCAGCCCCGGCCCCGCCGTCCTCGCAATCTCCTGCACCACCGCACACCCCTCCTTCGACAAGCTCGTGCGCAGCGAATTCACCGACTTCAAAATCCCATCCAGCAGCCCCTTAACACCCACCAGCCACGCGTCGTGGAAATCCGCAGGTGCGTTCCCGGCATTCAGCTTCCGAAGCTTCGAGCAGCTCTGCTCGCGCTTTAGCCAGTTGTGCTCCGACTCCTTGCCCTCGAAGAAGGGGTGCATGTCGCGCAGGGTGTCTTCCAGCTCGCGCACTGTGTTGACGTAGGCGGGTTCCACGTGCTCGAGCACGCGCTGCTCGATGACGGGGGTCACGGGGCGGGCGGTGGTGGAGGAGGCGGAAGTGGTGCTCTCGGAGTGGTGGGAGCGGAGGTTGGGGCTTGCGGTGTGTTGGTCGATTGGGTCGGGGTCTGCGCCGGTGGGGCTGAGTTGGCTGGTGATGGCGGAGACAATGGTGGTGCGGACGTTGAATGCTTTGAGTTGTTTCTTGAGGTCGGATTTTGCTGCGTTGGGTGCGTTTCTTTGGCTTGTTAGTGGTTGGGCTGTGAGTGAGTCGGGTGGGCAATACGTACTGGAACAGCTCAATGACTGTGTTCCTGGCACAATCTCTAACCATGCCATCTGCATCTTCGAGGAGCTCCATGAGACTGGGCACAAACGATCTGAACTGTAGTCCGTACTCCTCGTGCATCTGTATGTGTCAGCTGTGTCTTCAAAATCCGCTGTCCCAAAATCTCCGCTGTGACCTATTCAGCGAGCACGAAATCCTGTGACCTCCTTAACACCCCCAAAGAAAAGCCAACCTTCCCCAACCCTCCCTCTCACCCCATCACCCCCCAAAACAGCGAAGAAAAATAACACCAAAAACAAAAAGCCCAAAAAGACAAAAATAAAAAATAAACCCACCTGCACAATCCACCCCATCCCTCCCTCCTTCGCTCTCCCACTCCTCCCCCCCAACACCCCCTCCCTAACCCCCCTCTCCACCTCCGGCCCCGCCACCCTCCAAAACGCAGTCAAACACAACCCCGCCAACCCCCTATACTTCTCCCTCGCATCCCCAACCCTCTCCAGCACAAGCGGCAACGTCGCTTTCGTCTCCCTCACAATCGCTCTCGGTTCCTGCCTCGTCATGCGCGTGAGCAGGTGGTTCAGCGTCGTGAAGCCGGCGTTGACGAGGGCGGTGTGCTGCGAGACCATGGCGAGACGCGCGGATTCGAAGAGGGGGGGGACGCAGGCGTCGGGGAGGTTGTGTTGTTTTATGGATGATTTTGCGGTGGTGAGGGAGGCGACTTTGGAGTCGACGGAGGAGTCGCTGCGGAGGAGGGTGAGTAGGGCTTGCGCCGCTACATCGGTGAGTTTCTCGCCCATCGTGGTGGTCGTGTGCGTGTGTGCTGCTCCTTGTGGTGGTGTGGTGTGGTGTGGCAGCTGCTTGTAGTGGTGGGTGGGTGGTGATAAGGGGCCGTAGCCAGAGTAGGTGTTATTGCGTGTGTTGCGTTTTCAAGGGCATGTGTGCCTCTTCCTTTGGTAGGTAGTATATATCAACAGTATCACCTTGTCGTCGCTGTACTATCGTCGTCGTCGTTGTCGATTGTTTCTATCCGATATATCCCCGTCGCTGTGTCGTTGTCGTTGTTTACACACAGACGCGCAGAGTTGGTTTAGTTTCGGTACTGGGCGGATTTAACTGTGGAACCTGAGGTCAAGTCACCACCCTTTCACTCACGCTGGGACGCGTGGTGGTCTGTGCGCTAGTGGTAGTGGTGGTGCCCCGCGATAAGGAACTAGAGGTGTGGTAGTCAGGCACAAGATAAGGTCAGGCTGTGATCTGGCGGTGCCTGGGTGTTCCTGTCAGGTGTCAGCCTCGTCTGATGGGGGGTGTCATTTTTGGAAGGGGGTCATTTCGAAGGACGGTGTGTATATTGAGGTTGTATTGAGAGTGTATATAAAGCTGCTATCCTACTTCCTATTTAGCTTTTGGGTTTTTACATTCAGCCTAATATCACTTCACGCGCCAGAAGGAAGGAAGCAAGCAAGCTCTTTCTAGCTATCACACTCTTTATCAAGTTCCCCGCCTTCCGAGCTCGAGGATCAAGCATCACCACCTCATCTCACATCACCTCACCTCAACTCACCACCATCACCACCACGACAACCACCAAAATGACCGTCCCCCAGCCCCCCACCTCCCCAACAACAACCCCCCTCCCCATCACCAAACCCGCCGCCGCCTGCCCCGCCGACACCCCCACCACCACCGCCGCCGCCCCCCCCTCCTTCACCATCCCCCCCCTCTCCCTCCAAATCCCCACCCTCACCCACCCCGGCGCCACTGCCCTCCTCAGCAACACCATCATCTCCACCGCCCTCCCCAAGCACATCACCACCGTCCTCACGCACCTCTACGTCTCCCCCAAGGAGCCCACCACGCACCTCCCCCCCACCAAATCCGTTGCCCTGTTTCTGCGGCCTATGGACGGGGTTGCCTACACGATCGGCACGCAGGCTGTTGATGGGGCGAAGGAGATTCATTTCTCCGTCGACTATATCTCCCGCATCGCCGCCGCGAGAGTCAAGGATGAGATTGCGGGAGTCCTAGTGCATGAGCTGGTGCACTGCTTCCAATACAACGGGCTCAACACCTGTCCCTCCGGTCTCATCGAAGGTATCGCTGACTGGGTCCGCTTGCGCGCCAAGCTCGCCCCGCCTCACTGGAAGAGGAGCACGGATGGGGGGTGGGCGGCGGGATATGAGAAGACGGGGTTCTTTTTGGAGTGGCTTGATCAGAATAAGGGGGATGGGAAGGGGGGGGTGGTGAGGAAGATGAATGAGTGGTTGAGGAAGAATAAGTATCAGGAGGGGAAGTTTTGGAGGGAGTGCGTGGGGGGGGAGGTGGGGGGGTTGTGGAAGGAGTATGGGAAGTTTGTTGCGGGAGGGGGGAAGTAGATGGGGGAGTGAGGGGGGTGAGAAGGAGGGTGGTGTGAGAGGTGGATGGAAGGATGGTGGGATATGGGAGGTTATATGAGTGATATATATATATATATTTTGGGCGGTATATCGATATTTAACCTAGCAGTTAGACGCCGTAGAAGATTTGGAAATTGTATACTTGACATCTATTTCTCACACCCTCACATCCCTCTCCCTCACACCCTCCCCCATGCCCCCAAGGTCCTGCGCCACACCCCTCTCCATCCCCTCATCATCAGCGCCACACCCAGCCATTCACCTCTCAGCCACACAAACCACCAGCCCTCACCCACCCTCATCTCTCCACCACCGCTCAATCTCCCATCTCCCCAAGTGGATCAACCCATCACCCACTCACCCACCAACCAACACTTACCCACCAATCCCCCTCCCAAGCCACGAACGTGAGGGGGATGAAGTCGGGAGCGTGGGTGGAGTAAGTGGAGACGACGGCGTTCGTTGCGACGGCGTTCGTTGTCTAGAGGATAAGTACGAAGAGGCGTGCGTGTCTGTGCTGTCTGTGCAGCAGCATAAGTACGGGGGTTAGTGAGATAGGAACAGGAAGGAGGGACTGTGTGTGTGTGTCTCGCTGTGGTGGCTAGGGGGATTTTTTTTTGTTTACGTGGAGTAGAGCAGAGTAGAGTAGGTAAGAGGTAAGGCGAAGGAGGGAGAGAGGGAGGGAGGGTTAAAACCTACGTATACTCCGGTACTCTACCCCTATCTATAACAGCCTATATCCCACCCTCACCTCCACCCTCACTCCCCTCCCTCACCCCAGCTGCCATACTTACTGTACATACTCGGCACGGCAGCAGACTTCATCCGTATCCACCGTCCTCTGTGCGCGAAATCCCTCCCCCCTACCACGCCAAAACTGCTCCCTCGCTATCCGCGCCTCAAAAGGTAATGATCGCCTCTGCACGGTATGGAGTCTAGAGCGCCTTTGATCGGCACGGGATGCGTCGAGAGAGACGAGGGAGGGAGGGGTGAAACGGCGGGTTGCTGCACTGCGGTATAACAGCTGTGTGTGGTGCGGGAAGGTGCGACAGTTGTGGCGTACTCGAGTGTGTTTGGCGGGTGTTGCGTTTATAGTGCTCTCTCTTGCCATGGGTTTCTACTTTTCTAGGGGCATGGGATGCGGTGGACGAGGGATGGATTGGGGAGGGAAGAAGGAGGAGGAGGATAAATTATCCCCGGATATAGCTCCCGCTGTCTCTCTGGCACTTACCGCCGTTTTGGTCCCCCTAATGGGAAGTGGTGAGTGATGGTTCAGGGTGGTGAGAGCTTTAATAGAGTGTCCCCATCTCCATCCCCAGTTCAATCATACCCTATAAGATTACCGCCACACTCTACCCTTACCCTACCATCCATCCTCCATGCCCATCTCCGTCACTCACCAGCGGAGAAAAGGAAAGGGGACCAGACGGCACATATCCCCAGTCTCTACTACTCCAGAGTAGTACTGGAGATGGAGACCGACCGACCACACAGACGCGTTCGTAGATCACCCACAGACGACGGCCAGCCATTACCCGCTCGTTTTGACAGGTACAGGAGGAGGAGCTTTTTGAGTGCCGCTGTTGCCGTGTCTGGTCTGGGGCGTGGGAGTGGAAGTTGCCGTTGCGGTTGATGTGATGGGTAGGGGATGGTTGTGATGAGCGTGGTATGTGTGATATGTGTAATATGTGTAATGAGATGAGATGAGGCTTCACAGTGATTGATCTCCCCGCGTGGCAGCCACGAGGGTCGGGAATCCGTCACTTCGATTACTCCTATCACTCCTATCACTTGCATACAACGACTAATCGAATGGTGAGGATGATCTGTACTACTACCTACCTACCATCTATTCTCCGTACCAAATCCCACCTCTACCATGCATGTTAACTGCCATCCATCCCTGATACACTCTGAACTGCTATAGCAGATCCCCAACAGTAGTGTTGTACACTCGTACAGGAGATGAAACGCGCCCTTTTACTCGGCGTGGAGGTGGCTGCGTATGTGCGGAAAGAGAGAGAGACGGGGGGGCCGACGCAGTGTGGTAGTAGTGGGAGGAGGACCGTTGTAGTGGTAATGTTAGTAATGTTAGTGGTTGGTAGCGGTAGAATAGAATGTGGCGTATCTGGTAGACAGGGGGTGACGGGTGAAGTGTGAGGGTGTGAAACGCGTTGGGGGCGGAGAGGGGGGAGGAGGTGTGTTTGATGAGTGTGGGATATAGACTGAGTTTACGTATGTATGTGTGTGCTGTTTGTATAGGGTATAGGGTGGTTATAGTTAGTCGTGGATTGGGGGGATTGGTGGGATTAGTAGGGGATTGCAAGATTTAATAACAGTAACCAAAAGAATTACTTATTAATATTGATAGTAATTGGGGAATAACCTCACCTCGACCTTAGTCACGTACTTTACCTTACTGTACAGTACTGGCTATAGCAATAAAATACGTAAATACGTCCCTCCCGTAGTGATTTCCCGTGGCTTGACTCTAAGATCCACCTTTTAGTATGGCTAGTAACTAGTGGCTAGTGGGCCAGAGTACTGACTAGACTCGACTAGACTAGACCACGGACTAGCTGTCTGGCCTGTCCTCTCTGTCTTGTCCTCTCTCCACTAAACTTATCCTCCTAAACGATGTAACGCACTGACAAGAGGGGTACATGAGTTGGGAGTTGCGATTATAGTCTTATAGCTGAGAAGATGCATAGAGGGAGTTAGAGAGAATACTGCTGTCCTGTGTACTACACCCCTAACTTATCCTACGGCAATCCCTAGGCTAGACGACTCTCGTGTTAGCTCTCGTTCTAGAGCTATCCGTAGTACTGGACGGACTGCTGTTATTTGTTAGAGGAGATAGATGGCTGTAGTAGTGGTTAGTGATTAATCTTAGTAGTGGTGTACCTTGATCTCTCTCTGTGTGCACTGGCAGTAATAGTACGGTAGTATGGGTATAGTACGGTAGTATACGGCAGCAAGTGGATAATACTGCAGTAACAGGTGGATCGTGTTACTATTATCGTCTTGTCTCGTCTGTGTGTCTGTCTGTGTGTCGTCGCCGTGTCTCTCTTGTCTCTGGTTGCCGTCTGTCGTCGTCGTCGCTCTCCTGAGATGTGTTGTGCACTATAATAATACATACATACAGAGAAAGTAAAGTTACAGCACATTATACTACCACCAACCACCATAGCTGTCCTATCTGTCCTGTCTGTCCTGTTTGTACCTACACTCTCAGAATACAGCTCACTCACGGCTCTGGTTGATACCATTGTCACCATTACACACTCCTAAAGACACTCAATCCCCTCATACAATCATCCCATCTCATCCATCTCATCCATCTCATCACCCACAGTACTACACTCTACCACTCTATCACTCTACCACAGTACTACAATCTGCCACTGTATACCACACTCTACCACTCTACCACTACATCCCACCACCACCACCATATCCCACACCAAGCAAGGGACAGCAAACCCCAGCAAGGGACAACAACAACACTTTCATATTTTACATTTTACAATTTCTCTAGCATCAGGGACAAAATAATATCCATCCCCTGCCAACCAGCCACCACTGAACTGCACTGTACTATACTACACTAAACTCTACTCTACTACTTTTTATACTGCTACTGCACAAAGTAATAATCCCCCCCTTTCAGTCAAAGATCAACAATCTCAACTGTGGCTGACTCTAATCCACCCACCAAGACCCAAGAGGACAGTAAGTACGTACGAGGGTACGGGTTCCGGTACGGGTACACAGGTACACTGCAACGAGTAAGGTAAGTGAACTATTTCCACCACAACCACCACTTACCACCACCACAACCACAACTCCACAACTCACCACCCAACACCGCTCACCTCACTTTCTGAAACCCTTGCGCCCACCGCAACTAACCTCTACCGTCCCTGCTCCTAGCATTGCAAACTCTCTCTTTGGCTGCTGCTGCACTGGCATCCACTCCACAAGAAACGAACAGCAGTGAACCGCGTACCACACACCTCTCCACCGCCGCTGCTGCCACGCCGCAGACGACGATCTCACAGATCCCGATCTGCTCACCCTCACCTCACCTCACCTCACCTCACCTCACAACCTCACCTAACAAACACCTCCTCGACAAACCTCACATAACCTCAAACCAACCCACGCGCCAATCCCCCAGCGCACCACACACACAGCTCCTACACACCACGCGACAGACAGACAGACACACCCCACGCATGCCCCGACACCAGCATCCCCATACCCATACCTTACCACCAGCTCTGAGCTGGAGATAAAGAGGCAGCTTGCGCCATGGAGGCGCCTGAAGCTGCTGTTGCGGCGGGAGAATACCCTGATTCTGCGGGGGAGGAGGAGGCGTATCCGTGTAAGGGATGTGGAGAGGTGAGTTTTGTTGAAGGGGGGATTGAGAGGCTTGGGATGGGATTGTGCTGACTTGGATGTGTGGTAGATTCTGGAAGAGGGGAAGGCTTTTGAACTTGGTGAGTTTTTGTTTTTTTGTTCCATTGACGATCTGGATTGTGAGGGGGAGCTGAGTTTGGTGGATGTCGTTGCGCTGCTGCTTGCCCTCATGCTCTTCAGTGGGTGAGGGTGAGCTGTGTTTGGTGAACACCGTTGCGCCACTGCTCTCCCTCATACTCCTGGACTGTGAGGGCGAGCTGCATCTGGTGAACACCGTTGCGCCGCTGCTCTCCCTCATAGCCTACCAACCATCCCATTGAGCACACAGCTAACCTCCCATCCTACAGCAAACAACAGATGGCATCTCGACTGCTTCCGCTGCAACCAATGCCACACCCTCCTCGACTCCGACGCCAACCTGCTCCTCCTCGGCGACGGCTCCCTCATCTGCAACAACTGCACCTACAGCTGCAGCGCCTGCGGCAACAAGATCGAAGACCTCGCCATCCTGACCGGCGACCAGGCCTTCTGCGCCACCTGCTTCCGCTGCCGCAACTGCAAGCGCAAGATCGAGAACCTGCGCTATGCCCGCACCTCACAGGGCATATTCTGCATGAGCTGCCATGAGTCGCTGATGGCGCGTCGTCGTAAAAAAAGCAAACTCGCCGCCGCCGCGGCGAAAGCTAAAGAAAAAGATAGCATGCTCGTAGATAAATCCCTGCCGGCCCTTCCACCGAGTGAGAAGGCCGCTGCGGAGGCTGCCCAATCGAGAGAGCCGCCCATGAACCTGCACACCGAGCTCTCACCTCGTCCGCGCCCACAGTACCCGGACGAAGCGTCGAGAAGCAGCTCGCGCCGCGCCGAATCACCCAGCGATATGGGACATAGAGACGGCCTAACCCTCCCAACAACCACATACCGCAACAACCGCCACTCGCAGGCCTCGGACATGACCGCCGACGGCGACGGCTTCTTCATCCCGCTCGCGCTCGACCCGAGCCCCGCGCCAACTCCGCGCCCAGCGCAGAATAACAAGAAGGAGAATGCCGCGGCGAAGGACATGCTGAGCCCGTCGGCGAGAAGCACGAGGGGACAAGTCCCAATGAGCCAGTCGACCCCGCACATCGCGTTCCAGGAGAAGGGCCGCACGACATCGAGCGAGTACTCCGAGTCCAGCAAGGATGGCGGCGCGACCACGAGGAGACCACCACCTCGTCCGTCGGCGGGCAGCCGCACCACGTCTGCCACTGCGTCGCCGGCGCTCGGGGGCGAGGAGCCCAAGAGACAGCACCTCGCTAACTCTATGAGTAATGGGAATGCGAATGAGAAGGCGCAGTCGGCGCAGGAGAAGTTTAAGCTGCAGGATGTGCCGAAGCGTAAGCGCTCGAATGAGTCGAGGAATAGTGGTAAGACGGAGGCGGTGGAGAATCCACAGGCTAGACCGCTGGTGAAGAGAGAGAATCTGTCGAGGACTGAGAGCGCGGAGTCCACGAGAGTGTCTCAGGAGAGACCGAGGGGAGGCGTAAACCAGTATCTTGGTGCGGAGTCGGAGTCGAGACCTTCGACCGATTCGGCCATGTCTCCTCCTCCACGCGACCAGGCTAGGACTGAGCTGCCAACTGCCTCGAAGCCCATCCCCAGAAAGGAGGTCGGAGGTAGTAAGTTGGGCAAGACGCAGCCACCATCCTACGCCGCCTCCGACGCAATGTCCTCCTCCGTCTCCTCCACCGACAGCACCGCCCTCTCCACCCCAACCGTAAACGGAAAATCCATCTCCAGCCCCGTCATCAAGCCCTCCGAGGACTCCGGACCACGTCTCCCCATCCGCCCTGCCCCGCCCCAGCAGAAGCCGAGCGACACCTACATGGCCCCTCGCGCCCCTCCCATCCCTCCCCCACCCTCCCAGCCCAAATCAGGCAAACAAGCCATCAACCCAATAACCGGCGAGCCTATCTCCCCCAAGCTCCCTAGATGGAGCGCCGGCGGCGATTTCACCATGGACGAGGACATGGCGCGTATACTCGGCACAGACGAGCGTGCTGAGTCCCTCCTCAGACGCGTATCCAACGCCGTCCGCCACGGTCGCACACCGAGCGACCACAGCGCACACCGCCACGGCGGCCACGGCCGCAGCATCAGCGAGACGACGAGCCGCACCGCGACATCCGGTCACTGGCCTAAAACCCCCATCGCCGAAGACGGCATCGTCGCGAGCCCGCAGTCCATCTCCATGGGTTCACCCCGCGCAGGGGGCGACGACTCCGCCATTCTCCGTCGCCAACTGCGCAACTCCGAGCAGCGCGTCGCGGAGCTCGAGCGCGTTTTCGTGGCGAGCGGCGAGCTAAAGTCCGTCACTAAGCAGCTGGTTGAGAAGCGCAAGACTGTACATGAGCTTGGTTCGCAGGCGGAGATAATGATTCGTCAGATCGAAGTGCTGGCTGGGTATGTAGAGCGCGCTAAGCGCGCGGAGGGTAAGCATGAGCTTGATATGGAGGAGATGGAGGAGAGTGCCATTAAAGATTTCGTCCTGAGAATCGAGCGCCTCAAGCAATCCATGTCCCGCGAAGTGGAAACCCTGTTCGAAGAGCGCGAGACCCTCTTCGATGAGAAAGCCGCTGCTATCAAGTCGCGCGACCGCGCACTGGCGGAGTTCGAACAGCTGTCCATCAAGAACGCCCAGTTGGCGGATCTGAATAACGATCTCACCACCCAGATCCAGGAGCGTTTCCGCGCCCAGAGCGGGGCGGCTGCTGGTGTCGAGTCCCCCAAGCCCCCGATGTCGAGTGGAGGCGCCTCAGCGAATGGACTGGGGATTTATGGACACAGCAAGGATAAACTCTCCCTCCCCACCCTCGATGACGCATCATCCACCACCGCGGCAGCCACATCCTACGCCCCCTCCCTGGCAACCGCGCACTCCTACCCCCACGTCCTCGACGCGGACGCTGCTCTCGAGCCCGCCACCGTCCTCTCCGCGCCCCACGTGGTCAATATCCGTAAAGCGCAAGCCAAGAAGTTTAACTGGAAGAAAGGCGGCGCCACAGTCGCCAAGGGCGTAAGCAAGGGTTTCAAGGGCGCGTTTGGAAGCGAGCGCGAGCGTAACGCTGCTGCTGCTGCTGGGGGCATGGGGGAGATCGGTATGCCGTATAACACGACCGTCACACCCGTTGATTCGCCGAGCTTGATGGCGCCGCCGCAGAACTCGCAACTTGGTGGTGGCGGTGGGTCGTTGCCGAAATCCCAATCGAGTGATCCAAGAGGCTTTGGGCTGTTCAAGAAGTCCCACGCGAACTCGAAGTCCGCTGGTGGAGCGACAGCCTTGAACCCCGCGGCTGAATCCCCCGCCACCCTCTTCGGCTCCGACCTCGTGGAGCGCGCAGCCTTCGAGCGCCGCCACATCCCCTCCGTCGTGATCCGCTGTATCGAGGAGGTCGAGCTCCGCGGCATGGATGTAGAGGGTATCTATCGCAAGACTGGCGGGAGTGGGCTGGTGAAGGCGATTCAGGAGGGGTTTGAGAAGGAGACGCCCGGGATGGAGATTGATATCAGTGATCCGGATGTGGATATTACGGCGGTGACGAGTGTGTTGAAGCAGTATTTTAGGAAGTTGCCGGTGCCGCTTTTGACGTTTGATGTTTATGAGAGGGTGTTGGAGGCTTTGAGTGAGTTTTCCCTGTCCCCCTTCTTTGCTTTGCTTTTGTTTCTTTTGCCGGGGTTGGGGTTCTTTGTTGCGGGTTGTCGACTTCTCCGGAGTTGGCGATCTGGGACCTCGATCTCGACCCCGATCTCGCAAATTCCCTTTGTCCCCGAGTCGAGCGTGCTGTTTTTCTTCCCTCTTCTTCTTCGTCTTCTTCCTCTCTTTTTGGACCTCGTACTAACCATCCACCAGCAATCCCCGAATCCGACCCCACCGCCCGCTGCGCCCACCTCCGCCACACCTTCTCCCTCCTCCCCCCCATCCACCGCGACGTCCTCGAATTCCTCGTCTTCCACCTCGCCCGCGTCGTGTCCAAGGCGTCGGTCAACCTCATGACGCCCAAGAACGTGGCTGTTGTTTTCGCGCCGACGATCATGAGGGATCGATCAGTGGAGAGGGAGATGAGCGATGTGGCACGCAGGAATGAGGTCGTGCAGTTTGTGGTGGAGAATAGTGAGGAGATTTTTGGGGGGGAGTAGGAGGGTCCCGCCCGAGGCTGTTGAGAGTTTTGTCGATGGATTTCGTGTATATTTTGTTTGTGGGAGTTGATAAAATGGTTCTTCATGCGCGCGCTTCTTTGTTTGTTTTGTTTGGTTGGCACGTCTTTATTCCTGGATCGATTCGATGCCCTATTTTGCGTCTTTTTGCTTTCATTGTCTGGTTGTCCGAGTCCCATTTTCCTTTGGTGGTGGCTCTTTCTCTTACGAAGATCGTTTCTTGAGAAGATTTGTTTCTTTAAGAACGGAAGACCTGATCTCGTGTTAGCTTGCTTTTTTCTTTTTTGATATCCCCGGATTAGTTATAGTTCTTCTCCTCTTCCATCATCGTTTTGCTGTTTCTTGTTTTTATGGTGGTTACCGTCATGGTTGTTGATGTTGTTGATAAGAAGATGAAGAAAGGAAGAAGGAGGGTGGCCGAGGAGGTGGCTAAGTGAATCCAGCGAAACGGAGGCTTTCAGAACCTAGCGGACGTCTCGTCTCGGCAACGGGGGGTGGGTGTAGACGTGTGTTGCCGCGGCGATTTCGTTAGGCGTTTACGTTCACGTTTATGTTGTCGTTGTTGCTCATACGTACGTACGTACGGTTACCGCGCCGATGAGCTAGGGGGGTAAACGTTTACACTTCCGTCTACGTCTACGTTACCGCGGCGATATCTTCGTTTACCGTGCGTGCGGTATCGCAGTATACGGCGAGCATGAAGGAAGGGGAAGAGCGAGTCGGCACTGGCAACAGATATGAAGGAGGAGAAAGCCCGTGGATGTTCGTTGTTGGATGATATCACCACTTCCAGGCCTAGTTGGGGGTGAGTTCACTGTTGTTGGAATTCTGTCTTGCCTCCAGGTCGAGAGAGAGAGGATAGGGGCCGGGAAGAGCTGAATTTTATGGGAGACCTGGGGTGCTGGTTGTATGTATGTTATGTTGCCCTGGCCATTTTGTGGGGGGTGTAGATATGGGGGTGGTAAATGGGGATGAATAAATGGAAAGGGGTATATCAGAGAAAGGGGTTTTTAGGGGTGGTGACTTGTGATTGTGTTGACTGTGACTGACAGTGGTTGATTGTTGATTGTTGTAGAGGTGATTCGAGTGCGAGGTATAAGAAGGAAAGTGTAGAGTAAACGTGAAGATTGGCTTTTTTCATATGTGACAATAAAGGGGAAGGGGATAAAGGGCGTACACACTCCCACACCGAAGATTAAGGGGTGTATATGATAACAAGCTACAGTATCTACGTCAACACACCCCCTAGCCCTTACTTATACCCCCCCCCCCCGGTTCCTCAGGGAATAGGAAAGATTACAGCAAGACAATCTTTAATGGACACATCCAAGAGTTATGGGGTGGAGAAACCTGGTGTCGTGGCGCTGGGCGGTGGTGGTTCTTGTGCTGTGGGAGGGGATGGTGGGTGGTTGTGACGGTGGGGATGGAATGGTGGTGAGAATAGCAGGTAGTGAGAATAGAAGTAGTGATAATAGCAGTTAGTGAGGATATACAAGCAACAAGAAACCTCAACAGTGAGATGCCTACAACACTATCCCTGCTTTCAACTGAGCGGCCTCATCCCGCTTTCTAGAGATCCTCCTGGAGAGAAGCAGCAGCGTCAGGTGGCGAAGACAGATCTTTTGCTGGTATGATGGGCGCAGCTGTCTGTAGCTCGGAAGATTTGCGTGTGTGGTTTTGATCTTTCTATGTTTCAACACAAGCGCAGCTGTCTGCTCCTTCTTCAGCCTTTCTTTCTTCGGTCTTATTTCCTCGGAGTGAGTGCTGTAGACACGCGAGAAATACTGGGTTTGGGGGGTTTTCTGCCATAAGTCTTGTAGGGTAGGGTGGCTTTTTATTTTTCTAGATCTTTTATGAACGGAAGTATCTCTACGTTTTTATACTCTCCGCTTACAACTCAATAGTCTAACCAAATATTTCCCACTCTCCCCCTCCAAACCCGCAAATCTTCCGATCTACAGACACCCATCTTATCCCTCTAGAGAATCAAAAGCGAGTGGTGGTGAGAATAGACCATAGAGTGAGAATATAGAAGTGACAAGGAACTTTGATAGTGAGAAAATGCGTTTTCCTACAACACTATCACTGCTTTTGGAACGAAACTGTCTGTCTCTCTGTCTGAAAACCCAACTGGTGATATTTTTATATGTCTGGTTCTGTCACGACCAAGTCCGTTTGTTTTCCTACTGTGCTTATTTTTGTAGCTAGAAGTCTTGCAGGGCAGGGTAGTTTTGTTTCTAGATCTTTTATGAACGGAACTATCTCTACGTTTTTATACCCTCCGCTTAGAACCCCCAATAGTCTGACCAAATATCTCCATCTCCCCCCCCCCCCCACCCCCAATTAGAGCACACCCACGTTGCCTCCCCCATCCCTCCCTCCCTCCCTCACCCCAAAGCCGCAGAAACAGGCGGGGAGTATGGAGAAAGCTGCGCTCGTTACTCAAGCGGACGACCAGTTTTTGTTCGTTGAATCTTCCGAATCTGAGGTGACGGCAATGAAAGAGAACCGCAGACTCTCGCTCGGGATGCACGGAGAGACACAAGAAATGCACTCCAAGACTTTTGAACGCGAAGACAATGCGAAAGAGGAGGAGACAGTTCTACCAATGGAGCAGCAGGGAACTCAAGGCCGCACCAGCAACTCTGTAGAGAAACAGACGGAGAGCATGGAGCAGACACACACAGTCTCGCCCAAGATGAACGGAGAAACACAGATTCACCACAGTAAGTCTTTTGAACTTCAATAGAACATAAATGAGAGGTAGTCAAGTTCACTTCTGACGCCCATCGAAGATCACCAAAACCAGCCCCGTGGAGCGACAGGACTTCAAAAACAGCAACGGAACCCAGCAAAGTGGGAAGACTGGCTTGCGCTTCAGGAACACGCTAGAGAACTTCGAAAGGCTTCTGAGAACATGGCAAAACAGGTAGAGATATATCAACCCAAGAAGTGGATAGAACGTCAGATGATCCGCAATGCTTTAGAGTGTCAGGCTTTAGAGCGTCAGGCCAAGAAGACAACAATGATCGATAGG
Source organism: Pseudogymnoascus verrucosus (assembly GCF_001662655.1). Taxonomy (NCBI): domain Eukaryota; kingdom Fungi; phylum Ascomycota; class Leotiomycetes; order Thelebolales; family Thelebolaceae; genus Pseudogymnoascus; species Pseudogymnoascus verrucosus. The sequence continues at coordinate 80,294 of NW_017263670.1, forward strand.
CTGCAACGTTCGACCTCCGTGAAAAAAATAGACCGATATTACGCAAAGATCCGACAAATGAATAAGGAAGAGGCGGATGAGGCTGCCCTCGATATGATCGAGAAAAATCTATACTCCGAATCCTATTATCCTTGTGCTCTCGTGGATAAACCTTGGATACCCTCGACACTAAAGTGGCTGAGAGATTTTCGGGCAAAAACAGAAAAGCCGCAAAATACACTCCTCATGACCTATGAACCCAAAGCGAAGGTGAAAGAGTGGCTGAAAACTGTATGCACGAACAAGGAAGAAATGGAAGGCACCCTCTTCATGGACACCGAAACATCAGTGAAACAAGTCACCGCCGCATCCTTCATGGATACCGAAACCAAAGTGAACTCGGACACCGCCGCAACCCGCAAGCAATATGCAGAAATCCAGAGCAAGATCTCTCCGCCTAAACCGGCGACCAAAATGAGTAAGTTCACCTCTCTCTCACCTGTGCAGCTCCAAGGTCAATGTACCCCATACTGACACCCCCCCCAGTTCCCTGGACGTCCAACCTCCCCATCCCCCCACCCGAAGGACGATATATCTTCTACAAACCTGCCGAAACCCGCACCCCACTGGGTTTTGGGGCGGCTTCTCCCTTCGTGAGCCAAGAGCAATTGAAGAAGCGGAAGAGGGAGGAGAAGAAGCGGGAGGTGGAAGAGAGGATGATGGATGAGGAGTTGGATACGGAGGTGCTGCCGAAGCCCAAGAGAGGGAAGAGGTTGAATGAGTTTGAGGAAGCCATGAGGGTTGCGGGGCTGTGTCCTGAGGATCCGGATAAGAAGGAGAAGGGGAAGGGAAGAGGAAAGGGGAGGGAGAATGGGGGGAAGGAGGAGAGGCCCTGGGAGGAGAAAGAGAAGAGGGGAGGGGGGAGGGGAGGAGGAAGAGGGAAGAGGGGTGGGTTTGGGATGATGTGAGAATGCGTGCAGATTGTGTGGGATTAGAGGCTGAGAATGTCTGGTTCTTGACACTCAGCGAAGAGAAAAACGGATGGACTGTACTTATAGGGCTGATTTCACAAGAGAGCCATGCGATGAAAACGGATCGACTGTACTTATAGGGCTGAATTCACAAGAGAGCCATGCGATGTTTTATAAAACCTATCTTCATGTTATTGTGCACTCGTGTGACTGGTGAATAGGGGGGAGACTGGCTTTTAGCAAGCAAATTACCGTTTATAGAGCACAGAGTAGCATATAGCGCAAACTTAGTCCTCACCAGACGTAAACACCATGAATATACAACAATAAACTATATTATTTGTATATTGCTATTGAATATAAAGAATCGACGCGCTCATTCTCAATGATGTCGTCGCGCCTACTGTACGGAGCACGGAGAATCCAATCGCACTAGCGCAATCTCGTTACGACGGCGAGCTTCTACGCGACTGGCCCCCAAGCTCTCAAAGAAATAAATGTTGCCGCGACCTCGACCCAACTCGACACCGACGACATAATCCACAACCTCACTGGGCCGAACCCCCCCAGAACAAGCTCACCCCGCCCCTCGATGCAATCACCATAACCACTAAACCCATCCACCTGAGCGCGCCGCGACTTTCTCGGGAGGCTGGCGGCACCGAGCCCACCATGTCTTTTCCCTCCCTCCAGACGCCTCAGCGCCCCCTTCCTGGCGCCTTCGTGCAGACCCCAGCGGCCTCGCGATACCCCGGGCCCAACCCCGTTCGACAGCTCTTCCGAGCCCCGAGCTCCAATCCCGCTGCCGTGGGCGCGCCGACCGCCCAAGGGTCGCAGTCAGCAGTCGCTCTGCTCCCCCAGGCTCAAAGCCAGTCGCAGGCGTTGAAGCCGGTGCAGCGCGCGGGGAGGACGATCAATGAGGTGTTACGCAAGGATGCAAACTTTCCTGAACTCGATAGCTATGTCAAGCGTAAGTGATGCGGGTTGTTTCTGCTAATAAACACGGGGGACGACAGGCTAATCTGGCACACAGAGGGCATCTCGTCCGACTATGAGATTCCGTCCGTATTAGGGCACGACTCGGCATGGGCGCCGTACCAGAAGACGAAGATGTATGATATCCCGGATCGCATTTTTGAGCAGTACAATCATGCGCAGGTGTCGACGATGATGGGGTTGTTTTCGGAGCTGAACCACGCGTGGATTACGATTGACAACGCTTTGTATATTTGGGACTACACACAGACGAACCCCGAGCTCAATGGCTTTGAGGAGCAGTCGAATAGCATTACGGCGGTCAAGCTGGTGGTTCCGCGACGCGGCGTGTTTCTCGATACCATCACCCACCTTTTGGTGGTGGCTACGACGGCTGAGATTATACTTCTGGGAGTTGGAGCGACTACGAATCCGGCGACTGGCGCAAAGGTTGTGACCCTCTTCAATACTGGCATGTCACTTTCGATCAAGGGCATTGATGTCAGGGTGATTGAGGGCTCGGCCGCGAGTGGGCGGATATTCTTCAGCGGCGGAGGAGATAACGAGGTGTACGAACTCACATACCAGCAGGAGGAGAAGTGGTTCGCGAGCCGATGCGGCAAGGTTAACCACACCAGCCCGGGATATACGTCTTTGGTCCCGACAAAGATCATCTGGGGGACGAGCTCCAAGGAGTATGTGGTGGATATGACAGTAGACGACAGCAGGAACCTTCTTTACACACTCTCGTCAGAGTCATCGATACGAATCTTCCACATGGATACGCCAGCCTCGCTCAAGCAAGTCGTCGAGAAAAAGCGCCACGAATGTCTCCGCGATATCAGCCACATGATCTCGCAATCCCCCTTGTTGGACAACAATCTCAAAATCGTCTCAATAAGCCCCATCTCGGCCACTGAAGCCGCAAAACTCCATCTTCTGGCGGTTACTTCCACAGGCTGCCGTCTGTATCTCTCTGCTACCCGAGGATACGGATACCTGGCTGGCAAGGTCGAGGCACCTACGAGCATGCAGGTCCAGCACATTAAATTCCCGCCGCCGGATCAACAAGATCCCCAGCCACGATCGCCAGCACAGCCATCTGGCTACCAACCTGTTGAGCAGCCTATAAACACCCAATCACGCGCTCTTCAGTACGCCCGTAGGGGACTACGATACCCACCAGGCTTCTTCCTGTGTTTCGTTGCAAAGGATACCAATCCCAACACAGACGTCCTCTTCCTCTCTGCACCTGACACTGGGCGCATCGCCGCGGAATCCCGCGACATCTCGGGCCAGAGCTCAAAGTTCTACGAGCAAGGCCTCTGGCTGAAGCTCGATAGCCGTGCGGAAGCTATTGGACTTGTTAGCAACACCTTCGCAGCTGCATCCACCCCAATTGGATACGGGAACGAACTTGCTGTTCAGTTTGATGAGCCCTCGACAGAGATGGCCGTCCTGACCAACACAGGTATTTACATCATCAAGCGAAGGCGGCTTGTGGACGTTTTCGCAGCCGCAATCAGGCAAGGCGATGCCGAGCAGGGTCTGGAAAAGCAGATGGCGCAGTTCATTAGGCATTACGGGAGAAGCGAAGTCACAGCCGCGGCACTGGCAGTTGCTTGCGGACAAGGCTCCGAGGGATCCTCGGGAGAAAGAACGGCGAAGGTGTCGGACCCGTCGACGCTTGAGGCGGCTCGCAAGGCCTTCATCGACTATGGTGGCTCTGCATCCTTGAATGCGGATGCTGTTTCTGATGCCAATGAGCCGGCCATCAACTTCGTGCGCCCCTCGGCACGCCATGACGGCCTGGCGATGTATATTTCTCGTCTGGTGAGATCGATATGGAAGGTTCCTGTCGTAAGAGAAGCGACACTCAACGTTGGCGCCGGTGCCAATGGAACCATGTCGCTGCAATCAACCGTCTCTGGCGCCAAGTTGACGAGCATCCAAGACGACATGGCGCGCCTAAACACCTTCCTTGAGAAGAACAGCACGTTTATCCAGGGGTTGGCTGGCCCCGAAGGCCCGCAGCGAGCTGCTACACAGATGGAGGAGATCACGCTTCAAGGAGAGCACCAGGCTCTTCGTTCGCTCTGGGCGCTTGCCAGCAATATAATCGAAGGCATCTCGTTCGTGATGATGTTGTTTGAAGAGCGCATGGATGAGCTCTGGGCGTCGTTGGATGACACCACTCGCCAGCAACTGCGCGATCTCACATACGAGTCGCTGTTCACCTCTGATGATGGGAAGAACCTGGGGAAGGTGCTCGTTAAGGCGATCGTGAACAGAAGTATTGCGAATGGCTCGAATGTGGAGACTGTTGCCGACGCGTTGAGGAGGAAGTGCAAGAGCTTCTGTAGCGCGGATGATGTTCTTATTTTCAAGGCTCAAGAGCAGCTCAAGAAGGCGTCGGAGCTGGGCAGTGGTACCGAGGTTGGGCGAAGCATGCTTAATGGGAGTCTACGATTGTTCGAGAGAGTGGCTGAAAGTCTGACATTCGAAAATCTCCAGTCGATTGTGGAGCAATACGTGAATCTACAGTTCTACGCTGGAGCAGTCCAGCTGTGTCTCACGGTTGCGTATCAAGGGGATAGAGGGAACATGGCGTTGTCTTGGGTCAACGACAACAGGCCTGCTGGTGATAGCCGCGAGAAGTTTTTCGAAAGCCGGAAGCGCTCTTACGATCTCATCCACCTTGTTCTAGAGGACTTGGACAGGGTTTCTGGGCAGCAGCCAGAGTTTAATGCAGATGGCATGTACACAGTTGTCGCCATGAAGAGGCAGGAGGCATATGCCATTGTCAACGAGTCGACGGACGAGGTGTTCCATTACGACCTGTACGACTGGTACCTTACCCAAGGCTGGACCGATCGCCTGCTCGCCATCGATTCTCCATTTGTAATCTCCTATCTGCAAAAGCAGTCCCTGACCAGCATCGACCGCGCCGACCTTCTGTGGCGCTTCTACGCCAGCGGGAAGCGATACCACGACGCCGCAAGTGTGCAAGTGGGCCTCGCCAAGAGCGAGTTCCCGCTGGACCTCAAGACGCGGATCGAGTATCTCAGCCGCGCCAAGGCGAATGGCTCCACCACGACTATTGGTATTGCTCGGTCGGCGCAGCAGGTACTTCTGCGTGAGGTTACTGAGCTCTTGGAGATTGCGAATATCCAGGATGAAATCCTCCAGCGCTTGAGGAATCACCCTAGACTGGACCAATCGAGGCGTGAAGAGATCGTCCGTGAGCTTGATGGCCCAGTTCATTCGCTTTCAGAGGTATGTCAAGTGAGAATTCCGACAGAATTTGTGTTACTAATTACCCATAGCTGTTCAACGAATATGCGGATAAGGCCAACTTCTATGACATCTGCCTCGAGATTTTCCAAGCTGCTGGCCACTCCAACCCATCGGATGTCGACGTGACCTGGACCAACTTCCTAGACTCCACCCACGGCCAGATCCTCGAGAAGGCGGCAGCCGCAGGCCCGAACGAGCCCCTACCAGCAAAACCCTACGAAGCAATCATCAACGCCGTGCGCGACCTCGCCTACCGCCTGAACCGCAGCGAATCTACCTTCCCCCCCGAACTCCTGATCCCCAAGCTAGAACGCTACGCCTACGAGCAACAGCGCGGCGTCGGCCCCCCAACCTGGGTAATGGACCTCTTCATCGAGATCGGCACCGCCTTCGAGCGCATCATCCCCATCCTCGAGGGCATGATCCACAACGACGAAGCGCCCTTCCACGGCCGCAACAGACGCTTCATCGCCAACGACGCGCTGTACGTCATCGAGAAGTGGTACCAGGACTGCATCCGCCACAACAGGGAGGTGTTTGGCGGCGTCGACTACGCTGCGGGGATCAGCACCTTCCTCAACATGCTGACGCAGAATGGGCTCGAGGGCGATAAGGTCTACGAGGCGCAGGAGCTGCGGGTGAAGATCGAGCGGGTGCTGAGGAGGTAGACGTTGCGCGGTTTGTATTTGGATCTTTGGGAACGGGGAATGTGGTACTGTGGCACCGTTGTTTGGGTGTTGTATGGGCGTTTTTGTTTGGAGGGGAGACAGACGGATGATGAATTGATCAAGCACCCCCGGGGAGAGCGCATTACTGGGCGAGCATATAATCTCAGCACATAGTTGCAAGAATTCCAATGAGGAGACTAGGATGTTGTGTGTATTACTTCGGCCATAGTTAGTTCGGATGGGGAGAGAATAAATCAGGAATTACGGGTTATAGTTTTATATTATATCAGGGGTACTTGACTATTGGAGTGAAAGGGAGTAATCATTTTAAGGGTCTTGTATAAATTCCGTAAATAGGGACTTGAATTCACTTAAATTCGCCAATATATTGTTTGGTACGGTACTGTACGGTCCGTGCATTACATAAGCATGATAACGCGGGGGGTTTGTTTGTATTTGTGTGTGGACGTCTAAGCCACGAAGGGCCTCGTACTTGTGGTTCACTTCCTACTTTCCACCCTGCGACACAATTTCACCCCCTATATTCATTCTTCTTCTTCAAACCTCCAAACTTATATCCAAATCAATCCTCGAGTCGCGATTCAATTTGAGGCTCAAGATAATATCTTCCATCGCTGAGCTTCTCCCATCGCACATCCGCGCCGCAGTTGCCGAGGAGAGTACCTTGGCGGGGCATAATCAAGTACCAACCAACCCACCAACTCACTCACTAGTGACGACGGACTGCTATCTCACCGTTCCAGCACAACCTACGACATCAACGCGTGCCCAGAACGGCGACAGGACAGCCCCCTCACGCCTCCCTTGATCTTTCCGCACATCTAAATACCCCTCCTCCTCCTCCTCTTCCTACACAATGTCGTGGAAAATCACAAAGAGTGCGTGTCCATCCCGATCTTCCTCTCTTTCGTCACCTCCTGTTTGCCGATCTGGCTGGTGGCATCTGCTTGTGTGCGGGGCTAAAGCCACAAGAGAACGGTGATGCACCAACAGTGATGCACCGACGGCGCTTGGGGAGTGGTTTTGTCGCTGTGTGCTGTGCAGCGATCTGTTTATACACTGCTAATATCTTGTGTTTATAGAACTGAAAGAGACCCATTTGGGGCCCCTCGCAAATACCTTCTCCCGCACACCCTCTACTCCCTCAATTAGCACCGATGCGTCCAAGGAGGAGAAGCCGGGGGTACCGATCTCACCCTCGACCAGTCTTTCCGCCGATAATGGCATCGGTATGTCGACCAATACGAGGCCTGGATAGAGGGGTGCTCTCACTGACTTTGATACAGCTGTCTCCGAAGCCATGGTGCAGCAGCCCCCAACTGAGCCGCGACCAGGACTCCTTATCGTGACCCTCCACGAAGGAACTGGGTTCTCCTTACCAGAGCAATACAGACATATTTTCCAAAGTCAACACACTCAAAACTCCATGTCAGCTGGCAATGGATTCGGCATTGCAGGCTCCATGCGCCCGACCTCTTCACAACAAAACGTTGCCGGCTCGTTCGCCAGCGGCAGCGTACGTCCCTCAACCTCCGGTGGTGGAGGCTTCTCCTCAGTCCCGACAAACCACGGTCGATACTCCTCCAAATACCTCCCCTACGCGCTTCTCGACTTCGACAAAGTACAGGTCTTCGTTAACTCCGTGTCCGGATCGCCAGAGAACCCCTTATGGGCCGGCGACAACACCCAGTACAAGTTCGATGTCTCCCGTGTGACCGAGCTGGCCGTGCATCTCTACTTGCGGAATCCCAATGCGACCCCTGGATCTGGACGAAGCCAGGATATCTTCCTTGGTGTCACGCGCATCAACCCGAGATTTGAGGAGAGGCAGAAGTTCGTGGAGGACCCGAAGGCCAGCAAGAAGGACCGCGAGAAGGCGGCTGCGGAGTTTGCGACCCGGGAGAAGTCGATGGGACAGAGTGGAACTGAGTGGCTGGAGGTTCAATACGGTACGGGAAGGATTAAGCTCGGGGTTGAGTACGTGGAGAACAGACAGAGGGCGCTGAAGATTGACGATTTCGATCTCCTCAAGGTGGTGGGCAAGGGAAGTTTCGGCAAGGTCATGATGGTTAAGAAGAAGGACACCCATCGCATTTACGCCCTCAAGACGATCCGCAAAGCTCACATCATCTCGCGTTCTGAAGTCGCCCATACCCTGGCTGAGCGTTCTGTTCTGTCGCAAATCAACAATCCATTCATTGTGCCGTTAAAGTTTTCGTTCCAGTCGCCAGAGAAGTTATACCTTGTCCTGGCCTTTGTCAACGGTGGAGAGCTGTTCCACCATCTCCAGAAGGAGCAACGCTTCGATATCAACCGTTCTAGATTCTACACGGCGGAACTGCTGTGTGCGTTAGAGTGCCTCCACGGCTTCAACGTCATTTATCGTGACTTGAAGCCCGAGAACATTCTCCTCGATTATTCCGGACACATCGCTCTTTGCGACTTTGGTCTATGTAAGCTCGACATGAAGGATGAGGACAGGACCAACACATTCTGCGGCACTCCAGAGTATTTGGCACCTGAGCTTCTACTGGGCCAGGGCTACACCAAGAGTGTCGATTGGTGGACCCTTGGTGTCCTCCTCTACGAGATGTTGACTGGACTTCCTCCCTTCTACGACGAGAACACAAACGAGATGTACCGCAAGATTCTGTCCGAGCCCCTCCACTTCCCTGGATCGGACATCGTACCCCCAGCGGCGAAGGATCTCCTCACGAAGCTGCTCAACCGCAAGCCAGAAGAGCGTCTGGGAGCGAACGGCGCGTCGGAGATCAAGGCGCACGTTTTCTTCCACAGCATCGATTGGCGCAAGCTTCTCCAGAGGAAGTACGAGCCAACCTTCAAGCCCAATGTGGTAAGTAACTATTTTCCTTCTATTTATACCTACTCTAACACAAGTCACAGGTCGACGCGCTCGATACCGAGAACTTCGACAAGGAGTTCACACGCGAGGCACCAGCGGATTCATTCGTCGAAGGCCCGCTCCTGTCATCCACCACACAAGATCTCTTCCACGGATGGTCCTACAACCGTCCCGTGGCCGGTCTTGGCGATGCGGGAGGCAGTCTGAGGGACCCGTCGTTCGTGGGAAGCGTGCAGGACAACAGGTAACATGGTGAAATGGGGTTTCTTGCGCCAGCAGTGTCTCTTCCATCCTTGAATGGCACACATGTGCACGTCCATCTATGGCCGCACATGAATGAGACTGATGATTACATTACTGGGGGAGGTCTTTATCTGTCTGAGAGCGAAAGTCTGGTCTGGCCCGAGCTCTTCTTATGAGATATCAGGCAAATTGATTGCCGATGGAGAGAGGGCATTGATTTATCATGAGGCGTTTTTATGGCATGTGCTGGAGAATACTTTACTTGCCTGCGTGCGTGCTTTGTTTTGAATCTATGATGATGTGGCGGGCGGGGGAGAAGAGACAGACAGTGGGGGGCGGGTTGGGTACTCTAGCACACACAGATACATGAATAGAGATGGGATTTTGTGCCGTGATAACTGAGTTATACTCACTCTACGGCGGCTGGTTTGATGGGTTTTGTGGGATGTAGGATGTGGATATCCATCCGTATGTGTACGTGCGTTTGTGTTTTGCCTGAATGTGCGTCCGTCTCTCTCCAGCCCCACCATGGCAGCACAACTCCGATGACGCCACAAAAGAAAAAAAAGGGCGACAGTCTCCCGACCAACCCCTCTCCCTCCACGCCCTGAATATATCTCATATAGGCCATTCTGCATTATACCTACGATCTGTCATGGTATATTCTTTGCTTATTCACGGCATTAGAGCGGAAAAATATATGCAAATGTCATGTAATGCATGCTGAGTCAAATGGACTCTTCGCGACCAAGCGCTGCGGACTGTTGCGGACTGTTGATTACCATATCTACTCATAATATTAGTCTTACCCTTACTACCCCATTTCCGTAAAAACGGCGCTAATGGTGGGGTGAGACGGCCCCAACGTCACCAATGTTGTGTTAGGCGAGGGGGAGGGGGTACTCAATCGTCCATAGCTCCTCCGAACCTCGCCCTCCTCTCTCAAGAATCTTTTTAATACTCATACTTCCCCGTGCAAAAACTTCTTCGGATCACGATTTGATATTGTAATCCGTGAGACGACGAGAGATATATACAGCTGAGATACCATCGAGTAAGCTGAGTGTGAATTGGACTATCTTCGTGAGTTGAGTCTGTATCCGTTGGGCTTTGTGAAGCTACTAACCGCCGGTTCCGTCTCAGATTACTGCGAACCTCATCGGAGAAATCAGCATCAACACACCTCAATTACACATATACACCGTCTCCCGCGTGTCCATCGCTCTCTAACCTATCCCCACGAATTTTCCCGCCAACCCAATCCACACCCACCACCGCCAAAATGGTCAAAGCAGCCGACTCCCCCGCCTGGAAGGCGCTCGAGGAGCACCACTCCAGCGTCGGCAAGTCCTTCGTGCTGAAGAAGGAGTTCGAGAGCGACCCCAAGCGCTTCGACAAGTTCTCCTTCGCCTTCGACAACGCCGCCGACAAGTCGCAGATCCTCTTCGACTTCTCCAAGAACTTCCTCACCGACGAGACCCTCAAGCTGCTCGTCGAGGTCGCCAAGGCTGCCGGCGTCGAGAAGCTTCGTGATGAGATGTTCAACGGGGAGAAGATCAACTTCACTGAGGATCGTGCTGTCTACCACGCTGCGCTCCGCAATGTCGCTAATGATGTCATGGAGGTTGATGGCGTGAATGTCGCGCCTGAGGTGAGCAAGGTCTTGGACCACATGAAGGAGTTCAGCGAGCAGGTTCGCAGCGGAGAGTGGAAGGGTTTCACCGGCAAGAAGCTGACTACCATTGTCAACATCGGCATTGGTGGTTCTGATCTGTAAGTTGTCTCCGTGCGTGAATTGGGTGTGGGATGCATGCTGACTGGGTGTAGTGGCCCTGTCATGGTTACTGAGGCGCTGAAGTTCTATGGTGATCGCGATATGAAACTCCACTTTGTTTCCAACATTGATGGAACGCACATCGCTGAGGCCCTGAGGGATTCGGACCCAGAGACGACCCTTTTCCTCGTTGCTTCCAAGACCTTCACCACCGCCGAGACTACCACGAACGCCAACACCGCGAAGAACTGGTTCCTGACCAAGGGCGGAAACCAGGAAGCCATCGCAAAGCACTTCGTCGCTCTATCCACCAACGAGGCGGAGGTCACCAAGTTCGGCATCGACGCCAAGAACATGTTCGGCTTCGAGAGCTGGGTCGGCGGACGCTACAGCGTCTGGAGCGCCATCGGCCTCAGCGTGGCCCTCTACATCGGCTTTGACAACTTCCACGCCTTCCTCGCCGGCGCCCAAGCCATGGACAAGCACTTCCGCGAAGCGCCGATCGAGAAGAACATCCCCATGATCGGCGGCCTCCTCAGCGTCTACTACAGCGACTTCTACGGCGCGCAAACCCACCTAGTCTCACCCTTTGACCAATACCTGCACCGCTTCCCCGCCTACCTGCAACAGCTCTCCATGGAATCCAACGGCAAATCCGTCGACCGCGACGGCAAGATGGTGTCCTACACCACTGGCCCCGTCCTCTTCGGCGAGCCCGCCACCAACGCCCAGCACTCCTTCTACCAGCTCCTCCACCAGGGCACCAAGCTCATCCCCACCGACTTCATCATCGCCGCCGAGTCCCACAACCCCGTCGAGAACAACAAGCACCAGCTCATGCTCGCTTCCAACTTCTTCGCCCAGGCCGAGGCTCTCATGGTCGGCAAGACCGCCGAGCAACTCAAGGCCGAGGGTACGGACGACGCGTTGATCCCGCACAAGACCTTCCTGGGGAACAGACCCACGACGTCGATTGTGGCGCAGAAGATCACCCCTGCCACGCTTGGTGCGCTGATCGTATACTACGAGCATGTCACGTTCACGGAGGGCGCGGTGTGGAACATCAACTCGTTTGATCAGTGGGGTGTTGAGCTTGGGAAGTCGCTGGCGAAGGCGATCCTGAGCGAGTTGGAAGAGGATAAGGAGGGGAAGCATGATAGTTCTACTGCGGGCCTTATTGCCGCGTTTAAGGCGAAGGCGGCGAAGGGGTCGAAGATCTAAGTGGGGGGGGGGTGTCGAATACTGACTGGAGTAGATGATATGTTGTTGTGTTGCTGAGTGATGATTTATGGTGGATGAGAGATTTTCAAGAAATGTTACTTAACTGGTTTTTTGTGAGCTATGTTTTTTTTGTTGTTGCTATTAGCTAGATTGACTTGCGTGGCTTTAGGACATAAATGAAAAGCAGAGCTTGTATTTATCTTTGGAAATGGGTGGTCCTTCCTTGAGGTGTTGTTGTAATTCGTGAAGTAAGGGTCTTTGGGCCTCAGAAAAATCCCGTCCCGCAGTATACCAACCACCCTTCGATATATATTACAATTACCCACCACTACCAGCACATACACATAAATCAAGCATTTTAACCCTCATAATAAATATCATCCCTCAAAACCCATCGCTGCAATCCCAATACCCCCCTCCCACCCCCCATGCATCCAAAACAGGCTTAGCCCCCTCAGCCCCATCAAGACAATTTATAAACACCAACAAGGCTGAGTGAGATCTTCCCTCACCCATCCAGCCAGCCGCATCCACGACGACCACCAAAAAGCCCAACTCAAGGCATAATCGCACCCCAAGCCCTGAAAATGGCGACTCCCATCCTCCAACGGAAGCGCGATACTGCGTATCTTGTCTACTTCCTAATCCACATCGTCGTGCTTTTCCGTTCGTCCCCCCCACCCCCTTTTTCTCCACCCCCATCCCGTGACGGGAAGCAAGCTAACCCACCCAGTGGTCGACCTCTCCCCCCTCTACCCCTCCTCCCTCCGCCCCGCACTAAGCACGAAGCTCCTAGCTTACCAGGCGGAGGTATACCAGGACCGCTTCTTCGCGATCGAGATCCCGTTTTTTGAGTTCTTCCGGTACATGGAAGCCGTGATCCACCTTCCAGTCAGTTTCTGGGCCATCAGGGCCCTGGTAAATGCAGACCACAAGGTGCCTCTCGTCCTCTTTGCCTACGCCCTCCAGACCGTCATCACGACTGCTACGTGCATGTACGACTTCAGCCAGTGGGAGGGCGTGGCGGTGGAGGCGAAGTGGCATTTGGCGAGCTTGTATGGGCCGTATTTGTTGATTGGTTAGTGGATGCTTTTCTTTTCCTTTCGTTTTTTTGCGGTGGGTGGCGGGGGAGGGGAGGTGTGGGATGGTGGGTGGGAAGGGGCGTGTGGGATTGAGACTAACTGACTGGGGTAGCTACGTATATGGCGGTGGATATGTGGGGGAGGTTGAGTGGGGATTTGAAGGAGTTGAGGCGTTTGAGGGCGGGGAAGAAGGGGAACTGAGGCTGCTGCTTTTGGGGTAGCTGAGGGGGTTGGGATTGGATGGGATGGGATGAGAGATGCCGTGCCTGCTGGCCCAGCGAGATGGGAGTTTGACAATGGCACGAGAAAGATGTAATGGGATGATAGGGGATAATATCAGAGTTCATTTCAAGGTATGCATTACTATAGGATACAAGTTTAATACCGAAAAGCCTCCCCGGCGCCAAAGGGCGCGTATCAGCATTCCAAGGACTACATATCATATCATAAATCGTATCCTCCCTCCTCCTCCCCCCCAAAAACCCCCCCTAATCAATCCTCTTCCCGCCCCCCATCCCCCATCCATTCCCCAACCCCGCACTATTAATCCCATACCCCCCCCCCAACGGCGTCGCCCCCCCCATCCCTCTCGCCCTCGCCTGAAGCCTCTTCGGCAACACAATCCCCCAGAAGTAAACCGTGCACACCAACACCCCCGCCCCAAACGCAACAAGCACATAAAACACCGTGCTCGCATACACATGCCCCCCCATCCCATTCCACTCAAACCTCCCATTCGTCGTCGGCAGCGCCGGCGTCGGGAACCACCGCACCGAGAAGCTGAGAGGCAGCGGATCCCCAATAATGAGCTTGTGGTTGCTGTTCGCGAAGTACGGGAACGCGAGGTGTGGGTCCTTGGAGCTCGAAGCTAGCGGACTCGTCGAGTACGCGGCGCCTGAATCGACGACGCCCGAATCGTGCTTGTGGAGGTGGTGCTTCGGCACCGAGTGGAGGAGGATGTTAAGGTGTGTGCTGACGTGGAGGTGGGACCTTTGTAGAGTCCCCGCGAGCGCGAACACGAGGGGCACGTATTCCTGCTCTGGCGGCTGGGTGCCGGCGAGGGAGACGGTGGCTGGGGGCCGGGCGGGGAGACGGCACGAGAGCGGTGCGTCGTTGTGGATGTAGAATTCGAGGAGGTGGAAGAGAGGGTCGGAGACGGAGGCGATGGTGCAGTTTATGTCGGCCTCGACGCCGTATTGGAGGTCGAGGGGGAGACCGGTCTCTTCGCACGTCGCGAAGGGGACGTATTTCAGCTTGTCGCCTTCTTGGATGTGTTCTCCTGTCTCGCTGGGGAAGGGGGTTAGTGATGGTTCTGGATGGTAGGGGAGGTGGGACACGTGAAAGGGGTAGGTGGCGGTTTGTGCCATTGCGAAGGCAGCGGGAGATGGAAGAATGGGACGTACATTGAGCGATCTAGACATGTAATTGGGATCCTGGCGCCGTAGTGATACTGGGGCCTTATATCGGAATCCTCAATCGCAGCAGCGGCGAATCCGACGATCGAGGAGAGGGCGAGCACGACCGCCAGCAGGAAGGAGCTGCATGGCCATCGCCGTTGCGCAAACATGGTGAGTTAGATGTCTGCGACCTGGGAGGAGAATTGTGGAGAGAGAGAGAAAGTTGGTTTATAGACTCATGCCACCGGGATATTAGATCCTCAGCCTCTTGTTGCGTCGTGAGGTGCTTTCTGGCATGCCCCAGTATTTATCCAAGCTCTGAAATCTGGGGTAAACTATGCCGAATGAGGCCACGAAACACGATATGGTCCCTGCGAGGCTGGGATACGAGGCTGAGTCGCGAGGCTGAGAAAGTATGGTAAACACGAATGGTCCAGAGGGGCCGGTCATCGTGATGCCTTGGAGCTGTGGGAAGTAATTATTTTTGTTATTCTATGTAATTCTATTGCCATGGATGTTATCGTATTATTTGTGGGTTGGCCTGAAAACAGGCCCTTCTTTGTTGGTTGGCTGTGTTGGTTGTGTTGGTTGTAGCCTTGCTGCGCATAATGCATTCACCCGTCTAAGCCCAGCTCCCCCTTCAGTTCACCTATAAACCCATCTTCTCTTTCAACTTTCAAACAAACAATCCACCAGAACCAACAAGAGAATACCGTTGTACTCACTCCAAAATGTCCCCAAAAGTTATTAAACGTTGCTCTTGTGGTGAGAAGTTGAAGACCGGCAAGGCTTGGTCTGACCACATTCGCGATTCACCAAAACACAATACCAATCATTTCATGAGAAACAGATTGCCGAAGCCTTGGAATTTGAAAGCAGAGCTTGCGGCCATGGAAACCAATCCAGAAAGCTCCACCCAAGTGAATAACATGCCGATCACCGCTGTGGTAAGTACACACCCAACAACGAACAACTTCACGACTGTTGCTGACCGACAAACTTAGGCCAGCTCTACCCCATCAGTTTCTGAAGCAGCAACTACACCTTCGATTCACTGTACTGCAAAAGATAAAGGCAAGGAGCCTGAGATCATTGAAACCACCATCGAAGAAACACCAACGGAGAAGCTCGAGAAAGCTAACGCCAAGGTGGAGGAAGTCCAGAGTCTTCACAATAGACTGAGAGCGAAGCTCAGCGAACTTCTCCAATTCGAAATCACGAGTGAGCTCAAGGCAGCAATCAAGAGAGACCTCGAGGATGACATCAAGGCGGAATTCGGAGGCGATCTGAAGAAACTCAAGTCTGAGATGATGTCTGATCTCATCTCAGAGATCAAGTCAGACTTCAAGAAGGTCGTTAAAGAGGAGATCAAGAATGAATTCAGAATGACAGTCGCATACCAACTCAGCAGCAAGACCGAACAGAAAATAGAGCCCATGGACGATCTGAAGTCTGAACTCAAGGCTGAACTCAAGATCGAACTCATGGAGGAATTCAAAAACAGCAACAAGTTCGGATCGAGCAAGAAATCCGCGGAGAAACTAAAGAGGGGTTGGAGGGTACCTAGCAAGAAAGCCGCCCTGACTGATGATGATCTCGATCTGATTGGGGATCCTAACCCAGCTTGGAACGAATTCAGAAACAGCAACAAGCCTCAGTCAACTGAGGAATCCACGGAGGAACAGAAGGGGGGTACGGATATACGCAACGAGGAACCTGCCCTGACTGAGGATGATCTCGATCTGATCGGGGAGCCTAACCCAGATTGGATTGAGCTGTAGTGCGTATAGTCGCGAGATGAGGGCTTCCACAAGTTGTTATCGTCCATAGATACTTTGCTTATAATTGAGAACGATTGCTCACCGAGATTGCGATTGTAAAATGATGAACCTGTATGTGGGCTCACCACATTGAAAACGGAATAGAGGAGGGGGATCCACAGCTATATTTCTCGTTATCCCTTCCCACAGCCCTTTCACGTACTTTAGCCCACCAAGTAGTACAATTCTGCTTTCCTGATTTGATATCCTAGGAGTATTTCACTACCAAACAGAGGCACAACCCCCCAAGCCACCCTATGCCACCCCGTCCTCCACGGACATCATTTCCCATATCCCTTAAAAACGCCACGCCAAACGTCACAGCTGGTATTCCCAAAGTAAACCGCTTTCACCTTGCCTCCCTCCACTCCCCATAAAAACGCCAATAACAATACACCCCGGTAACCCACAAAAACTACGCCTTGGCAATCCACCCACTCGTCACGAAGAATTCAAAGATCCTTCCACCGCGCTGACTCTCAAGCCTACAAATCTCCCTCGCCTGCTTCTTCTTCATCTGCCCATTCGTCTTCACTGCCTCCTTGAGAATAGCCTCCTTGACAGCAAGATACGGCTTCGGTTGCAGTCGCAGTGTGCGGCAGAGCTCAATCTCCTCTTTCGTCAGGAGGTGGATATCCGGCGCGTTCTCATGGTTGATATTAAGTGGCTGTATTCCGGGTACCGGCTGGATGACTGTTTTCTGCCGAACCGAGAGGGGAGTGGAGATGCCGTTGGTGTGGCCGTTGACGCCGTTCGGGCGCGGAGAGTCGGTTGGTGTATCCACTGCGCTACTCACGCCATTCGCCATACCACTGGGCCCATTCTGGAGAAGCCTGAGCGGTAGCTCGGGAGCCACAAGCGCCGCAGCACCGGAAGGAACCTCCATTGCTGGCTGAGCCTTCGCGCGCTGCGACGCAAAGCGCTCACGGTCCAGAGATCCCATAGGCTGCGTCTTCTGCGCGCGCAACGTCTTATCGCCCTCGTACTTCTCACCACTGCGCAGGTCGCCAACGCGATTATGTCTCCAGTCCTGGAGTTGGTGCACAGCTTGGCGTAGGTTTAATTCCTCAATAAGGCCTTTGTTGAGGTCATCGAAGTCATCGTGGTTCATCATGCGCGCGAAGGGTTTGGCTTTTGTGAGAAGGTCACGCTCCTCCTTGGTGCGCTTCTTGTCTGCGGCTGCGTTCTTGCGGTATTCCAGAATGTTGTGTTCGAAGATTACCTTCTTCCGGTCCGCACGCCCCGTGAGTCGGTTATTGTAGATGTCCATCACTGTCATCTTGAGCTCCATCTCGGGCTCCATCTCGCCAGTGCGGGGGTTGATTCCATCGCCTGGTTCGAATTGCATGTGCTGTACTGCCTCTTCCGCCTCGTTCGCCCACTCCGTCTCAAACTCCAACCGACCAGGCATGTATCCCTGAATTTCGTGACATGACGGCACACTAGCTGTAGGCTTCTTCTTTGGCAGCGCAGGCACAGCATTCTTTGCATCTTCCTTCCGCTTCTCAATTCGCTGTTTCTTCTGCTGCTGGAACCGTGCCCGTGTTCCTTCGTCTGACAAGTCGATTTCCTCCGGCGCTTGTCGCTTCGGTAGGGGAAACGAAGGGCTCTCGACATACGTCTTTACGTAATGATCTCGCACCTCATCCTTATCTCGATATCCGCCAATGTGATCCGCTATATCAGCCCAAGACCCCAGACCGTAGATCTCCGCGCCCTCAAGCAAAAGCAACTCCTCATCTGCTCCCCAGCTGCTATCGTAAATCGGGACCGAATTCTGCTCAATAACGCGGTACGGGTGGGTGGCAGGATTATGGTCGCGATTCGACTCCCCATTGGAGAAACATTGCACACAAACATCGTACTCGTTGCAAACGGCGTGCGCGCAGCGGATGCGCACCTAGAAAGTGTCAGTAACCCAATTCAGAGCCATTCAAGGCGCCAAATTTCACATACCGTAGATGTAATATCCGCCGAACAGACATCGCAGACGTATTTCACGCCTCCCTCACCCCCGCGCGCGGCAGTCTTCTTTCGGATGACTCCCATCGCGACTTATGGCTCCGGTCATGCGCCGACGCGCTTGATGCGCCAAATCCGGTGGCAAGGCGGCGAGGCCGCGTAACCGGGCAGGATGTGCTGATTCCGGTAGGTTAAGGGTGAATGGATTGGAGATCGTGGAGGTCGAGAGGGAGATGTTGGTGGTTTGGTCAATAATGTGGCGTTGGGACCTTTGAGGTCGGTTTAAGCGTTGGTCGCGAACGATCCGAACATGGAAGTGGAGTGTGGCACTCCTGCGTGTGCCTTCCGGAAGGCTGACAGCCGCCACCCCGCTTATTGCGGCTGTCGGATAATTATTATACCGAGTTCCGGTATATCACGTTTGTTGACGGCGTCCATACACGTTCAGATTCTCACGAGTGATACGATGGTGGGAATGGACAGGAAAGAAATACTGACTATAAAGCTGGCAGATTCATTGGATTGTCGTCGGTTACAGAATGGGTCACGTGATGCGATAGATCGCATTCGTTTAAGGATCACTGCCGTTTACTAGAGAAAAAGAGCATGTTCGCTGCAAGGTTGTATACTCTTAGTAGGGTCTAGAGATATTCTTATTCCAATACCATCCAATCTCTGTCTATCATTTACCCACAATCCCCAACTCGCGGTAAAACGCCTCGGTGCTCGGCTTCCGTCCCAAGAACGCCTCCAGAGTCACCATCTCATCCTGGCTCCCACCCTTCTCAAGCACCATATGCCTATAGCGTCTCCCCTCCACCGCGCTCATCGGGTCCTTCGCGAACACGCTGTGGAACATGTCCGCCGAGTAGACCTGCGACGACAGGTACCCGTAGTATCCGGCATCGTACCCTCCGATCAGATGTCCAAATGTCGCAGGGCCGTTACCCCAAGCATTACCCTGGCCAAGCTCCTCTGGTCCCTTCATCCCCGAGATCTGCATGCGAAGCTTGTTGTACAGCTCTGAGATCTCCAGTCCGATGGCCTCCTCGTGTGTCTTGGGCGTGTGGACCGCCATGTCGAAGGTACCGAAATGAAGCTGGCGAAGGTTGAACAGCGCATCGTTGACGTGTTTTGTCCCAATCAGCTTCTCAATAAGGTCATCGGGGATAGCTTCCCCAGAGACGTAGTGCTTGCTAAGTCCCTTAAGCTGCGCGGGAGCCCAGCACCAGTTCTCCAGCATCTGACTAGGCGCCTCGACGAAATCTCGCACGACGCTAGTCCCGTGGAAGCGAGAGTACTGCGTGCGGCCAACGAGATCGTGGATTCCGTGACCCAGCTCGTGGAAGAGCGTGACGACCTCGTCGTGCTTGAGGAGCGATGGCTTGTCGGCCGTCGGCTTGGAGAAGTTGCATACGAGCGCTGTGGCGGGGTAGCGGCGCGTGCCGTTCGCGGCCACGAAGCCGCTCTGGAGGTTGAAGTTGGCGGCGTGGCCGTACTTTCCAGGGCGGGGGTGGAGATCAAGGTAAAGGTAACCAGAGAAGGCACCGCCCTCACCAGCATCATCCCAGACGCTGAAGAGCTTAACGTCTTCGTGCCAGACGATGTCATCGCGCTTACCGGTGGGGGAGAGGGCGTCGCGGGCCTCACCTTCAATCTCGACGAAGACGAGACCGAAGAGGGACTCAAAGATGTTGAGCATGCTGTTGACCGTAGATTCGAGGGGGAAGTACTCGGCGATCTTCTGCTCGTCGATGGTGTACTCCTGCTCGACCATCAGGCGGTCGTAGAAGCGGTGATCCCAGAGGTAGTAGTTGCCGTCATAGGTGCCTTCCAGGCCGCGGCTCTTCAGGTCGGCCACCTTCAATTCCTTGAGGTGCTCAGTCTCCTTGACGCCTCCCGGGGCCAATTGGGTCCTCAAGTCGCCCAAGAAATCAAGGACAGTCTTGGGGGTCTTGGCCATCTTGTCTTCAATCCTGAAGGTAGCGTGATCGGGGTAGCCCAGAAGTCTGGCAGCCTCGTCACGAAGGACAATAGCCTCCTTAAAGAGAGGGACGTTGACGTTGCACTATTTCATACATTAGCATGGAACTAAACTTTTGGGCAAGAAGACAAACCTTGTTCTCGTTCTCAATGAACAGCTTCTGCCTCAACTCGGCACTGAGTGCAAACTTGAGCGTCGGGAACAGATCAGGGTACTTGAAGCTCAGCCTCAACTTCCCCTCATTTTCCCCAGTCCCCTTCTCCAACCCACCCAACACATCCTCAGGGACGCCCTTCATCTCGTCCCTCGTAACCCAAATGCCTCCATCCTCCTCATTCAGGTTCTTCTGGAAATCAGTGCTAATCTGACTCAATCTCAACTTGATCTCCTTGAACCTGTCCCTCTTCGGCCCAGCCGGCAACCCCAGACCATTGCGGATATAACTCTTTCGCTCCTTCTCCAACAACCGCTGGCTCTCCGGGTCGAGCTTTGCGCCCTTTTGGAACGCCGCTTCGACCAGCTTATACACGTCCTCGCGCATACTCGCCTCGATCGCAAACTCATCCATTATCTTCTCAGCCTCGGTACTAGCATCACGCAGCGCCTTGTCGGTTGATACAGCCTGGTAGAAGCCGATGATGCGGGCCTCGAGAGAGCCCTCGTTCTCATCGACCGCCATAGGCAGAACGACGCTCTGGAATGCGGCATCCTCCGGCTTAACGGAGCTGACGATGTTGTCCATCACGCTCTTGGAGTTGGCGCATAGCTTCTTCGCATCAGCGACCAGCGAGGCCGTCGTAGCCGTGAAGAGCGGGGGTGCCTGCGGCGGCGTACGGTACTGAGCCGGCGCCATGGTGGAAGTAGTTATCGGAGCGGTTGCAGTCCAAGGGGGCCTCGAAGTAGCTGCTGTTGCGGCTGGTCGGAGGTGACTATATATGGACGACAGGCGGGGCCCGAGACGGAAAGAAGGAGCCAGAATGAAGAGTGAGCCTGCGAAGATGACAAGGGCAAGAACGAACAGGCGGAATGGCGATGATGGCGCCACTTTGGAGGATTGGGGATTGGGAACGGACGGTGTGTGGGGATGTGTGCTGTTAGGTGGCTAGCCGAGTTGTGGGACGAGGCTGCTGAGATGGTTTAGGGATCAGTGATCAGTGGTGGATAGAGAGATGTTGTGGAGTGGTTACGAAACCGTCAGCTCCAATGCAGCCGGCTAGATGGCCTTGATGACACGCGAGGCTTGGGGGTTGCATGGCGGGGAGTTAATCCGCCCACGGCCCAGCCAGCCTTGCGCTTACATTGGAGCTCAGTTCTTGACATCTCAGCCTTGCCTTCTGTTCATATACCAACCAACTTCCTCTTCACGTACAACTCATAGCCACCTTACCTCCTTACAACCGCCTTACTTTACGACGACCTCCTCCACACCGACCTCACGCCCTACACACAACCCCCACCATGGCGACCCCCCAAATCCACACCTACCACTGCGCCTGCACCTCCCTCCTCCTCGCGACAACAACCCCCCTCCCCTCCCTCCCCCGCCGCGCCACCTCCCTCGACCGTGCGACCATCCTCCCACTGCACTCTGACGCCCACCCTCCCTCCGCCACAATCCCTCACACAACACTCCTCTCCATGACGCCCGACCGCCGCATCACGACCATCCGCCGCGAAGACGGCTTCGAGAAGCGCATCCTTTGGAGGTGTGGGCGCTGCCGTGTTGTGGTGGGGTATGAGCTTGACCCGTCGCATTTTGAGGCTCCGACAACAGCTGTAGGTGGGGAGGCGGAGGAGGGAAGCAGTGCTGCACCAGAGAGTGGGGTAGCGAAGGTGTTGTATATCCTTCCTGGCTGGGTTCAGAGCACCGAGCACATGGCATCTGGGAAGAAAATCGGCGAACAGGGCGCCGTGCTAGAAGGTGCACAGCTAGGTGTTGCGGCGTGGGAATAAGCAGGTGGGATTCTGGAAGTCGGTATGACTGTACTATGAGCATTGCGGGCGTTAAAAACCATGGGTTTGGGATTCACATATCAAGGGGAATACAGAAGCACAGTTTTGTTCTAGTCAATCGATTGCTCTATGATGCGAGCCGCAATAAGGCAAAAACTATCGAAACGACTTCCCTCCTCCGTCCGTCCGGCCGGTCCATTGTACAAAGTGAACGACAGCAAAGCCCAGCTAATCGTGTCATGCATCTCGTAACCTCATGCAACTCTCCTAATCCCCATCATACGCCCATCTAGTTCGCCAATACTGTCCTCACGAGATCTACGCATAACCCGTTAGCTTTTGCATTTGAATACCCCGCTTCCTCCCCTCCCCCAATGAGTGGTGTCAACATACCAGTGTAGTTGATCTCCCCACTGCTCGTATCCACAGCCTTGAGCAGCTCATCGACCTCCTCGTCGCTCATCTTCTCTCCCAAGTTGGTCAAGATGTAGCGAAGCTGTCCAACGCCGATAAATCCCGTCATGTCCTTATCGAAGACCTGGAAGCCGCGGCAGTACTCCTCCGGCTCGCCTGGGTCGCGGAATCCGCCGGGGCGGTTGAGGATCTTGGAGAAGGTCTCGAAATCGACTATTTGATTGTCCCTCGTTAGCTTCGTCTCTTCGCACCTCCCGGTTCAACGCATTTCTGCCTTTCTCTCCAGATGTCTATTTCCTGCACCCCCTGAGGTACAGGGTCATGGCGGGGAAGACGTACAATCCGACCCAACATTCTTCTCCAAATCCCTGATCTCCGACAATGTCGGGTTCTGTCCGCACGCGCGCAGCAGATCGCCGAGCGACTCGAGCTGTACGCGCTGGTTACCGCGCTTGTCGAAGAGGGCAAATGCCTCCTTGTAGTTCGTTGAGGCCTGGGCGTCGTAAGAATTGTTAGCTGCCATCTTGAACACTCGTATCTTTCTGATGCGGTCGGTGCGTAGTTTATTCTGCTTATAGGACGAGTAGAGATGATGTGGTGGGTGTCACAGAGGTGGGAAGCGTGTTGTTGTTGACGTCGTGGTCGGTGGGCTGTCGTCCCACAGCTGGTTTGTTTTGGTTGCGGGAGCCAAAATAGCGGTTCTCCTTTCGGGCAAGGGAAGGGGACCAGGGTGTGCGGGTTGCGGGGAGACTCACCATTATGAGGTTTTGTATGTGTGCTTTTGAGGATTTGAGGGTATCGCGAGTGTAGAATTGCAGAGATGATGGTTTTAGACAGGAGGTTATTTGGAGATTGGAGGTTTATGATCGCCGGGTCCGTGCCTTTTGTGCGGTGAGAGAGTTGTGTTTATGCCGTTGTGTTCAACCGGTAGGGGACAGGGTTGCTGGCACGGCAACGTACCGATGATACGCGGAATGGGTGATGGATATATATATATGCAACTTCAAAGTGCTTGCATAAAAGTTCACGATATATATTGTCTACAGTAACTATTATTGACCTTAACTATTTGTATTGTAATTGAATACTATAGGTCTACTATATTCTTCTATATCTAATATATACCGGCAAGATTGGAGAGTTGTCGTCGATATCTCTATTTATACATCCTCCTCTTCCTCCCCACTCGACCTACCCCTCGGTCTCATCCCCAGTCTCACTTCTTCCTCGCCATCAGCATTATACTCCCCCACTCCATCTCAACCTCGACATCCCTCCAGTTCTCGCCGGCTTCCTTCCACTTCGGCTCCGCCGCGACCATGGCATCAAACAGGTCATCGACCACATCTCCCTTCCCACCATCCTTCCTCGCCTTCCTATCCGGATTTGCATCCGCCCAATTGATAAACGCACTAAACGTCCTCGTATACCCTTCCACATCCCTCAGCGTCATCCTCTTCGCCATCACCACCTCCCCCTTCCCCTTCTGTTTCCCCGTAGTAGCAGGCTCATACTCCCTCCTCTCCACCGCCTCCCACCCCTCAGCCGGCGGCACAATCTCCCTATACAAATCCCTCAACTTATTCCTCCCCGGCTGCTCCCAATGCGGCCCCATCATCCCCTCCTCCATCGCATAGCAGTACCTATCCAGAATCGCCGTCGCCCTCGGATGCTCCACAAAGATATTATCCTTGTACCCCCAGAACGCCACCGTCCCCTCCTTCCGCACCACGCGACTCAGCTCCGGCCACACCTTCGCAAAGTCAAACCAATGCGCCGCCTGTCCTGCTATCACAGCATCGACACTCCCACTCGGTATATCGTCGAGGCTCTCCGCAGACGCCTGCCGGAAATCGATGTTGCTGAACTCTGGGCGGTCGACGATGGAGGAGCGCGCCTGCGCGATCATGGATGGGGAGGGGTCGGTGGCGACGATGTGCTTGAATGTTGGGGAGAGGCGGCGCGCGATCAGGCCGTGGCCGGTGCCGAGCTCGAGGAGGGAGGCGGTTGGGCCATGGTGGTAGCGGAGGAGGGTGTTGTAGAAGGTCTGGGAGTAGGTTGGGCGGAAGGAGGCATAGGAGGAGGCCGAGAAGGAGGATTTACTTGGAGGGGGGGTCAGGATTGTGGACTTGGCTTGGAGGGGAGGAAGGGATGGGTGTTGCGCACGCGAATGTAGCCATTGTTGGCTGTTTCCTGTGTAACGTCGGCTATGGCTTGGAAGGACAGCTGGTTCGTCGATAAGCGCGGTCGGAAGTAATTCCCAAAAGCAAGTTCGCTGAGTACAAAATAAACAGCGGCGCAATTCAAACTCTTAATTTGATAGTATATGTTAGAGTAACTATGATACAGCTGGTAGACTGTTGGAGAAATATGAGGGGGAGCTTGTTAGCCTAGGTTCTCCACAAAACCCCACGGATGGACGGATCCATAACGCTGACATCCCCCAACGGACGCTAAACACAGAATTCCGTATTCGACAAGTAAGAAGTAAATTCAGAAAATTCAGCTTGTGCTCAGTGTCAATTAATATCTGTATATACCACGAGTAACATTGGCGCACATTTATCTATTGCATATCGAGTTTTACACTTGTCATTGTTGTAAGATAGCATCATATTTTTAGATACAGATCACGTGCAAAGCCATGAGGTAAACAGCATTATAGCGGTGCTAAGACGGAGAGTATTTAGACCGTACCCTTCTTATTGAACTGCGTTTGGCCTTCATAATCATAACTGAGAGTTCTACGGATCTAATTTCTAACTTATGTGACCCCTACTACCCCTATTCGCCAAGACCCCCCCTTAGACCTTTATATAAGCCATTTTCGTAACCTTGCCGAGGAGCAGATAATTTGAAAATAAAAGCATCTTTCCTCTTAAAATTCATACTATACCTCTATCGCCCAAAGTCCGAGATAGACAGTGAGGAATGACGCTATTTACAGTAATTATAAGTAAAATAATTGCTTTTACTTACGCAAGCATATAATTATCACATATAATTGCTCCAGAGTATGGTAAAAATAAGAAAATCTACGAATTTAATAGAATAATAAATCCTCGGATATCACAGTGTCAATTAACACCCTTGGATGGCACCAGTATCATTGGAGGCAATCATATTTAATTGCATGAAATAATTCAACTACATTAATAAATTCTTACTCTCCAGCCGTGTGTCTGAGAAGCTGCTTCATCAAAACGACGTGGGTCGGTTGTTTAAAGCCACGTGCATATCTACCGGCTGGGCCTGGCCGGATCTGCGACAACAACGTTAATGTTGACGTCCCCTCACACTCTCATGGCACGAGTCAATAATACAGTTCCTTCCGGAATTACGGTTAATCATTCATAATTTAGAAATAAATATTGGCACGCCATGCAACTTTAACTCCATCTCTCCGCCATTTAGTTCTCCCGTCCTGCCAGGGCCTGCATTTCGATTCATGGGTTAATATATTATAGATTGCCATGGGCCCTGCCTCGGAATCCGGACCATGTCTCCTTCTACGTCCCCCGCAATATCTCTTTCTTTTCTTCGGAACCACGCTGCCGCGAGACCTGTCTCAATGTAAGTGCTAAAATGACGGCATCACTTAGCTGCTATAAAGGTAAGGGATGCGCCTCACCCTGGCGCCATCCGCATCTCCTTCTTCACCACTAGGTTTTCCTATCATGCGTTCCTTATCTGCGGTGGCCCTGCTGGCCGCTGCATCGACTACCTCCGCGGCAGTTTTTGAGGCAGAATCTGGGACTCTTGCTGGCGGCGCAGTCATCGCATCTGACCTTCCCGGCTTTTCGGGTACTGGATACGTGACAGACTTTATCGATGATACTGCCAAGCTCACCATCAACGTGGGGGGACTCGATGCTGGAGACTACGAGGTCAAAGTTCTCTATAATGCTCAGTATGGAGATAAGTTCACAACCCTCACTGTCAATGGGGGCTCTTCAACCGAAGTAGCTCTCCCAAATGTCACGACGACGACGTGGCAGACAGCAACAGCAGGAGTGTTCACCTTCACGGCTGGCACGAATACTGTAGCCTTTGCCCGCGATTGGGGTTACTACCTCATCGATGCCATCACTGTCAACCCCCCGCCCGTAAAGCCTGTCGTTGTCGTCGACGTTACAAAGGGGGCCGTAGCTCAAGCAGAAGATGGAATCCTCAACGGCGTGACTGTTGGCAGCTCTGTCGCTGGCTTCTCTGGCACTGGATACGTAGAAGGTTTTGACGCGGATACCGACAAACTCACCTTTTCGCTCCATAGTGACAAACAGGCTCTGTACGATGTGATCCTAGGCTATGCTGGCATATACGGAGGCAAGCAGACAACCATGTCGGTGAACGGTGCCGGAGGAGGCGAAGTCGTCCTCCTCGATACGTCTGCGGCTGCTTCGCCATGGGCCAATGCCACTGCCGGCCAGGTCCTTCTCAACGCTGGGAACAACACCATCTCCTTCTCCAATGACTGGGGATGGTACCTTCTTGACGCACTCTACGTCTCCCAATCGCCACCACCAGCACCACACCAGGTCACCAAGGTGCTCGTTGCCCCCAACCCCCTCCCAGAGACACAAAATCTCTACAACACGCTTCTTGCTAAATACGGCTCCGGAACTATCTTCTCCGGCCAAGCCGACACATCCGGCGTTACCTGGCTCGAGCAGAATGTTGGAGCCACCCCCGCAATCATTGGCCTGGACATGATCGAATACAGTCCCACCCGTGTCGTAAGTTCCGCTCCCAGCAACTCACTCGCAACCCCCGCTAACAGATACAGCAATATGGATCTGTCAGCACAGCTGTCGAAGATGCCATTGCATTTGACAAGCGCGGTGGCATCGTCGCCTTCCAATGGCATTGGAACGCCCCTAGGTACGGCCCCTTTATCTTCCCTACCATACATAACCTCTAACACTTATAGTGGCCTGATCAACAGTGACACTGTCCCATGGTGGAAGGGCTTCTACAGCTACGGCACAACCTTCAACCTAACCGCCGCCCTCGCCAACCCCAAAGGCAGCGACTACGCCCTCATCCTCCGCGACCTCGACGCCATCGCGCTCCAACTCCTCCGCCTCCAAGCCGCCCAAGTCCCCGTCCTCTGGCGCCCCCTCCACGAAGCCGACGGCACCTGGTTCTGGTGGGGTAATTTCGGCCCAGAGAGCAGCAAGGCATTGTACAAGCTCATGTACACGCGCTTCACGCAGCACCACAAGCTCCGCAACTTGATTTGGCTGTGGAACTCCGTTACCCCGTCTTGGTACCCTGGTAATGACATCGTCGATATCCTCAGCTACGACTCCTACCCCGCAGCCGGCGACCACGGTCCCGTTGGCGTGCAATACCAAGCCCTCCTCGCCCTCGGCGGGAACAAGAAGATGGTCACCCTCCCAGAAGTAGGATCCATCCCCGACCCAGACATCCTCAAGGCCTACCACGCCGATTGGTCCTACTTCGTGACCTGGAACGACGAGTACATCAATGCGGACACCTATAACAACCTTGCGTTTAAGAAGAAGGTGTATGCGGACCCAACGGTGTTGAAGCTTAAGGATCTAGGGAACTGGAAGGGCGTCCAGGTGAAGTATGGACAGTGTGGTGGGAATGGGTACACGGGGCCGACGTTGTGTGTTGTTGGGACGAAGTGTATGAGCATTTCGCCGCCGTGGTACTATCAGTGCTTGTAGAGGGTGGTGATGCAGGGAGGGAGAGGGTAGTGATGGATTTGGTATATAGGGGGTATGGGAGATTGTACATAGCATATGTACATACATAAGCGGACGGAATTCAAGCTTGCATTGCAAGAACTTGTGCCGTCCAAAAGTTTAAACTATGTGTGATCGAACTCTTTGTCAGGAATCTGCTAGCATCTAGACCGCGTTTCCCAAATCTCGAAGGACAACCGCCTGTGCCTTTGATCCATCTTCCTACCTTATAGCCCTAACTGCGAGTCCGTAACGAAGTGACCGCCAGCCGAACACCTGTAGCCGCCATTCTGTTTAATCCATCTGAAGCCGGCAGGACAAATTCCTATAGTCCTCAATTTCTGCTGTGCCTTCGCCTCCTTCCTTCGCTCTTCTTCCACCGCCTTGCGCTGTCTCTCTAACTCGGCAAAAAGCTCATCTTGAGCACGACGTTCCTTCTCATGCTGAAGACGAGCCTCCTCACGAAGCCGCTTGGCTTCTTGTAAGATAGACTGGTCTTTATTGTGCTTAATGGCTTGCTGAAAGGCTTGTTCAGACGCGTGCTCTCTCTGCTGGAGAATTTTGGTAGTATTTGCTGCATCAGCGCTTGCTTTGATGAGTTTCTCGTATTGCTCTTCCTTCTTCTCGGCTGCTTGTTTGTCACGCTGGAGTTGTTCCCAGACAACGTCGCTAACGCCAGAGTCACGCTTGGTTTCGTTTGCCGGGGCTGCTAGTGGCACATCCTTTGCTAATTGTTGAGGAGTCTCAGCCTCCGAAGTGTTCATAGCGGAGCTACTAGAAGCAGATGTCCGAGGAGGTGGGGGTGCCTGGATAGCTTGGATATGAGCCATCATATCACTGTGGAGAGAGTTAGGTCGAATGTTCGTTGCGTCTTGCCTCTGGTTACGCTCAGAGATCATGGAGTCGAGGACGGTGCGAACATGATCCTCCGTGACGACGGCAATGGTTTCCTTCATAGCACCAGCTTTCAAAAGCAGGCCAAATATGCCCTTGGCGATTGTTTGCACGTCACGGGCATTGGCCCAATTTGCGATCCTGCTGAGGGTTTCGAATTGGTTTAGTGTTTCCTGCTTGAAGGCTGGAGCGGGAACCTCCAAGGCTGACAAGTCTAGGTCTTTCTTTTTCTTTCGCATGTCGAGTTGACGGCCTCTTAGCAGCTGAATTAGTAGGTCGAGGCAGTCAGTAGGCTCTAGTCCACGAAAGATTATGGCTTCTGGAAAGCGACTTGTGAGACCAGGATTTTGCGCCATCAAACGGTTTATATCATCGTCATAACCAGCTAGAATGACAATAAGCTTTTGAGCATATTTCAACTTCGTCAGGCAATCCACGATTTCATCCATTGCTTCCTTGGCGAATCCATCCCCTGCAAGGCGATAAGCTTCGTCGATGAAAAGGACTCTGCCTAATGCATTCTCAAGGACCTTTTGTACCTTGGGTCCAGTTTGGCCGACATAGGATCCTACCAGTTCGGTGGCGGAGCACTCGACAACATCTGCTTTAGCAAGAAATCCCATATCGTAAAAGACTTTGCCCATTTTGCGCGCAGTTGAAGTTTTTCCAGTACCTGTAATTTGTTAGACGAGTAAATATCTTGCTTGTAGTCCATCCGACTTACCAGGTGGGCCACGGAAAAGAAAGTTGAATGGAATCTCTTCCCTAGGATCCATATCCATTGATTTTAGCTCTCGCGCCGCATTTTGGTAGCCTTCGAGCTGAGATATGATGGTCTCACAACCAATTACGCCTTTGAAGAGCAGATGGACATTTGTATC
Source organism: Pseudogymnoascus verrucosus (assembly GCF_001662655.1). NCBI lineage: Eukaryota > Fungi > Ascomycota > Leotiomycetes > Thelebolales > Thelebolaceae > Pseudogymnoascus > Pseudogymnoascus verrucosus. Next base: position 110,407 of record NW_017263670.1, read on the forward strand.
TGCACGTTCGCCTCGATCGAAGTCTTCGTCAAAGTCAATGGGCTCGAAGCGCGAGCGGTCATCACCACCGTTCCCCTCATTCAGCCTTTGCTGCTGTCTAGCTTTGGCATGATCAAGGAGAATATCAACTTCACCTGCGTTACCAAAGTTAGGTCGATTGCGAGCCCGTCGTAGCACATCCATCGCAACACGTTTGCCTAGGTCTGTCGTCTTGAATGCTAATTTCCCAAGCTTGAGGTCAAAGATCTTTGCCATTTCTCCGTCGTCGAAATCTTCAAACACAAATGCGGAGGCAAGGGGGAATCTCCTACTAAGACCAGGATTGACCTTCTGGAACATCTCTTCCATCTGCTCCTTGTAACCTGCGAGTAAAACACATCGATCATCACCTGGCACACTCTGTACCTCGGCCACTATGGTGTCAATCACTGCAGTCTTGTAAGGATCGCTAGTAGAAGATTCACCCAAGGAACCACACAAGCCGTATGCTTCGTCTATTAGGAGAACTTTGCCTACCGTGGAGGCAAGGATCCCTTTAGTTGTAGACTCGGATGCGCCAAGGACGTTGCCAACGAAGTCGGAAGGGTTCTTTACAACAACTGTATGATGTTAACGAAAGTCACCCTTGACTAGTGGTAGACATGATTTTACCTTCGCCATTTGATAGGAACCCAAGATCCGCCAGAACCTGTCCGTACATCTTCGCAACAGTCGTTTTACCCGTGCCAGGGGATCCAAGGAACACTTTGTTGAGGGAATACTCGATTAGAGGCGCCTCGTCCAGCTCGCGCTGATAGTTGAACTGAACGGTGCCGAACAAGGCCTGTATTGTTTTCTTGACAGCTGACAGGCCAATGAGATTCTGAAGCTGTTTCCAAGCCTCGGAGTTGTTCAGCGCTTCAGTAGGCTCAGGGCCGAGGAGATCAGCACTCGTGAACAAGAAGTCGTCTGGTTTTTTCCCGGCACGCCTCTCTTTCGAGATTCGGACTGCTTGTCTGCTTGCAATTTTGGAGAGAGTATTTTCCATCTCGCGCGCATTGCCGAACCCCTCTCGTCCTCGTCCTCGACCAACGCGCCGGGCAACAATGCGGGAAAAGAGACCACCTGGCCCATCTTCGACGTCCATTCTGTTTTCATATCTCTTGTTCATTTTATGGGCCAGTATCTGCAGTAACTCGTCGTCTTCGTAGTCCTTGAATTGAAATTCGTGCGGAAAGCGACTTGGAAAGCCAGGGTTATGTGCAAAGAATTTTTCCATCTGTTTGTTGTATCCAGCGAGAATGAAGACGACCTTTCCCGTCAAGTTTTCCACTTCTGCGAGAATGAAGTCAAGAACAGCAGTTCCTCCAAAGTTACCACCAGATGCTAGCTGGTATGCTTCATCAATGAATAAAGCACCACCACCATTATTCTGAATATCCTCTAGCTTCTTTATGCAGCCCGGCACTCCTTCATTTGCGAGAGCTGCACCTGTTGTCTCGATAAATTGACTCCCAGGCAAAGCTCCGACAGAAGTGAGGAACTTGGCATAGAGCCGAGCGACAGTGGTTTTGCCTACGAGTGTCAACAATTGAGCTCGATTATTATTACAGAAGGGAATAACAATTGCTTACCAGTTCCAGGATTGCCTAACAAAGAGGCCCCGAAGCGTTTGCTCGACATATCGAGACCTTGACGCACAGCAGTATCCACCTCTAACTTGATAGCAAGGAACTTGTCCTTAACGTCTTCCAAGCCAATCATGCTCATCAAATCATCAAGAGCTTTATTGTCTGCACCTTCGTAGCGTTTGAAATGCTCCCACTGCTTTTTTGCTGTTGACCAGTCTTCTTCGTTCTCCACAGCCACTTTCTTGCCCGACGACTTAGACGCAGGAGACGCTTGTGGTTTAGTGCAGGACTGTCGCTGCTTTTCAAGATTATTTGCTGTTACTTTAAGATTGGCTAGGTCCTGCTTCATTTGCTCAAGTACCCTGGCCGAGTCTTCAGCCTCACGGTGATCTTTTAGAATGCGTTTCTGGTGATCAATCTCAGCTTGACTTTCCGCAAGCTGTCGTGCATAAGCAGCCATATTGCTGTCACGTTCGGCATCGAGTTGTGCATTTCGATTTCGAATTCGTTCTCTCTGTCGATCTTCCTCTGCACAAATCGCGCAAGCCGCCTGAGACTTTGAGCAAGGGCGCTGGGATCTATGCTTCTGTGAACAGACAAACTGAACCAATGCCTGGCATTCCATCTTGGAGTGATCATACAGTTGATGGCATTTAGAAGGGCAGTAATGAGTGCCACAGCTTAATTGTGTTCCGCTTTTTCATATTAGCTAAATAAATCTTGGTGTCGAGCAAGACGAACTTACCATGGCTCCGAACATCCGCCATCAGGACATTCAATGTCAAAATCTCGAGCTGTCTTCAAAAGGACTTTCTTGTGCGGATGCTGCTGGCACTGGACTGGAAGACCGTCATATAGATGGCCGTTCTCCTTCATGAAGTGCAGGAACGGCGACCATGCTTGATCTGCATTGCGACTCTTGAGGAAGGTTTGTGCATTGCCAATCATGATGAGTCCGTCACGGGCTCGAGAAAGCAGGACATTAAGTCGCTCAGGCGAAAACATGAACCCAATGTCGCCTTTTTTGTTGCTACGCGTGAGAGATACAATGACAATTTCACTCTCTTCACCCTGGTAGTTATCTGATGTAAAAAAAATTAGAAAAGGCCTTGGAACATAACAGCCATTAACATACCGATCGTGGAGATTTTGATAGGGCGTTTGTTGATATTTGCGCTGACCTCCGAAAGTAAACCTGCTTGAACAAGATCGAAAGAATCGAGATCGTTGAGAACCGGATCGTTCTCTACCATAAGTTGATCACGAAGGAGGCGTAGCTGCCCGAGATATGGAGTAAGTATGACAAGCTTGTCAGTCCCGTATCCTTGTTGCCCAAGATAGCGGACGCATTTCAACACAAGGTCAACCTCGAATGAATTACTCTTGCTAGTCTTCGATTCAGGGTCTCGACGGTCTGCAATCTCTTGAGCATCAACCTCTGGATACACGTGGTTGAAGAAGACTACTCGGTCTCGGATCCCACGCACCGGTGCCCGATTCAGTGTCTTATCAGCATCTTGAAGGCTAGGGTATGTTAAGTGCCTGACTAAAGATGAGATTTCCGGACACATGCGGTGTTGCTTAGACAACGTGGTATGGGTATAATTTGCGAGCACAAGCCGTTCAAACATGGAACGATTGAGGTCATATCCATCGCCTTTTTCGACACTGATTGCGTAATTGCTATACTTTGGACGCAACTGTTTGTGATCTCCGATGAGAATGAGCTGCTTAGTATTAGGCGACAGTGCAGTCAGAACGTGGCTTTCCAGAATTTCGCCAGCTTCCTCAACCAGGACAACTCCTGGTGCGGCATTGCGAAGATCAGAAGCATACTTAGCGGCAGCTGTTGTGGTGCAACCAATGACTCTCATGCTATTAAGAGTCTGTGCTGTCCTCTCGCCTAGGGCCTGTGCTAAACGCTGCTGATATCTGTTATATCGTGAAAGTAGAGTGGCGACTTTGGACGCTTGTTCGTCTAGCAGAGCGGTACTCCAACGTTTCAAACGTTCCAGTCTAGAAGTCGCGTCCATGGCCCAAACTTCATTATGTTCTGCAATTTGCTTTTTGAAAATACCAGCATCCTCACCTCGCGACCATCTGTCATAGAGGTAATCTGGTTTGATTTCCTTTCCACCCTTGCCAACGCGCGTCATTCCATCTTCCTCGTCAGGTACAAGTAGTGCTGGGTAAAAATGATCATCATCATCGCTGAATTCAAGATAAGCAAGTATGTCCTTCCACGATACTCCAGTCTGGGAATAAGACTTGAGCTCAACTGACAGCTCAGTCCGGTAGTCCTCGACGAGTTTTTCTAAGTTGTTGACTATCTCCCACCCGGCGCGAGATTTATTATAGCCACCAGTTTTTTGTCTCTCGAACAAGTTCAAGGGCGCGGTTCGTGGTGTAGATTTCGATCCAAGTCGAACGACACTCTGCGGTGGAATCCCATTGTCAAGAAGGTCCTCAAGAAACTGATCTAGTGCATGATTGGTATAACTTAGAACAAGAATAGTCTCACTTGTGTGCTCGTACAACGCTTTTGCGATCAAAGCACCAATAAAAGACTTGCCCGTTCCTAGTGATGTCAATAGTTGTGATTAAAAGAGCACACAGTTGATGAACTTACCTGGCGGTCCTTGTATCAGACTCACAGACTGTCCCAGTCCAGCGATGAGAGAATCCATCTGAGATTGATCGAGATCGATAGGTTGGTCTGTTTTAAGCAGGCGTTGGATGACCGAACTGCCCTTAACTCGCAGCTCGTTAACAAATGCGCTGTCAACGGCTAAGGTAGTCTGAGATGCCTCGTCTGGAACTGTCCCTAGGAGAAATTGCGCGAGTGGAATATCTTTCATATCCTGCAGACATCGCAGCACAGGCTCATAGGCAAAGAACGGAGTGTCAACTTGGATATAGTCAACTGGCGTTGCTCCCTTTAAAGCCAATAAAAGGGTTTTGAAAGCATCGTCTCCGCATATCTTCAAGGTGATAGCCGGAGGATCTTCAAGCAATCCAGCTTCATCTCTATCCAGGATGGCGAAAGCAACGATCTGGTCTCCTTGTAATAAACAGCCGAACGATTGATGTTTGAGGGATCGTGGGTTGTTTTTGAGGTAAGTCTTTCTTTCCAAAGCAGACATCTTTTCAAACTTTTCCATGCCAACCCCGCAGTGTAGCTTCAAAGCACATTGCTTCCATTTCTTCGGCTCACCACATTCACTTCCAGCAAGACTGAGGCTCTCAAGGATGACGGGAGATCGTCTCCCTTTCTTCTTTCCAGTCGCGATGCGAACATCGTCCCTCAGCTCAGCAAGCATGTCTTCCCGAAGGAGGCGAAACTGGTTATCCAGGTGAATTCCGACGCGATTTTCAGGCTCAGCTAGAGGTATTTCTTTGGCCGGTCTGTAGAATGGTTGCGTGTCCGACATGAATTCGTCTGCAGTGGGAAATATTGCTATCTCGCGGTAGTCAACGAAGTCGTTGTCATGTCGACCTCCTGGTCCAGTATTGTCCGGGTTGGAATGTGCGCTACTTTCTTTAGCTTTTAAGAAGTGCTGAATTTTGTAACCGAGAACGCGAGTTTCATGGGATGATGATTCTAGAAGAGATCTTGAATTCGTTACAGATTTCGCGGTTTCCATTACTTCGATGTTGTCATTAGAAGGCATCGAGAGAAGCTCCCAAAGGAGCCAAGCAAAACCATGTGTTGCATTCTCACTGAGAGAGCCATTTTCATGTGAAACAACTAAGGCGTTCCAAAGAGTGGGAGGATCAGCAATGATGACAAGGATATCCTGAAGAAACTGGCCGCTAGAAATTTGCTTGATGGCAGGGTCAGAGATATATCCAAGAAATACTGCAATGGATTGGTTGATGTAGTTTACAGACGTGTCGAGCCTCAGAGCTCGACGAAGTGCGTCAATAGACAGTTGCTTTGCAAAAAGTCTCTCTACACAGGTTACACGGTCTTCTTGTGCGCATAGAGCTTCCAAAAATAACTTTGCACGATCAGCATTAGTGATGGAGGACTTCCCAAATGCAATGGATCGAAGGAACTTGTTCAATTGGATCGCTCGATCTCCGTTGGATGCCATTAGTATATGGCAAGGAGAAGACGCCGTTTGCCAATAGTGACTTTGAGGGAGCAGTGGAGTCTAAAAACAGTAGTTAGTTAGTGATAAATCAGAACATGTTGTAGGTGAATCGTAGCTGAGAAAGTGCTTAACGTACCTCTAGCTAGCAGTAGGGACAAGTCTTCGTGATGCAGCCTCCAAAAATTTCAAACAAATCTCGATCGACTTGTATATTCCTGGTAGAGAATTGTTTTCCGATATGAGCCTTGTAGACAGGATCGACTAGTGTAAAGGGCAGGTAAATGGGATTTCGACACCAAGAAGAGCTCTGTACATTCTACTTCCAGGCAGTCTGTCTAAGCTCCTCACCTGTCAATGACCAAGAATTGTAGCCTAAAAGGAAGTTCTGTGAACACCAACTATAGTTCTACTTCTCTTCAAAAACGAAAACAAAGAGGATAAAAAAGAAGGAATCCTGGGACCATCGAACAAGGCGCGATGGTTGCCTTCTTCACGTTACACAGCCGCACTTCTCCACCAATAGGGATCTTTAGCTATCAAAGACAATGCAAGAGACCAAAATCGACGTGCTCTGCAGCCGAGAAGCAAAGGGATAGACCTACCTCATGTGGTGCCAACAAACCCTACATAAACGCTCATTTCTTGTTTCCGGACCAAGCCGCTGTAGCAGCTGGTTGAAGCCTTTCTTCCCCGATGATCAAACTTAATCTTGCTTCAGCGCGAACAATATTTGATTCAAAAGTTGGTGAGAGAGAAAATTTACGAGATGTTCTCGTCAAGCAGTTATGATCGATTTGGCGGGCGTTCTCGTGGTGGTTACACTGCAACACGTCGAGGCAGTGGACAAGGCCGGCGTTCAGTAGCTCCTGCGACTCCAAGAAGTCCATCCCCGCCAATCGGTCTAGTCTTGACTACCATCCGTTACAGCGAGTTGGAGGCCGATCAAGCCTCATCTAGCGATGCCAAAATCACAGGCCTAGAAGATGTCGCATCGTACAACTGGCTCAAAGCAAACGAGCCAACGATCATGACTCCTGGTTAGTATTCTCACAACTTGAGTTCTTATAACATCAAAAAAGCCCTAACATAAGAACAGGCAAGCCTCCAAAGTGGACGCCCACAGCTAGGCCGACTAAGCTCGCGGAAGACAATCCTAACGGCATTTACTATCGAGACCAAAACGCTGCATACTTTCCATCGTATCCTATGGAGCCGGTGGTTCGTTCTATCTTCGAGGAGCGCCCTGATTTCAATGCCCAGGAAGTTGATGTCTTCGGTTGCGGAAGTACGTTTGGAAACTTGCTCAGGTTCGCCCGCAATGTCGAAACTGAGAAGCCATTTCGATTTCTAGTTGAGGCGGTGGGGGAGACAGTCTTTTTTATCCGAAGAGAGAACTCGCCAAAGGAAGTGATTACAGACATTCGTGGTTATGGGCATAGTTTCCCTGAAGCGAACACTACCTGGGATGCCGACCTCCAGAGTTCCAATTCTCATCAACGCATCATCCGCTACCAGCTTGGTCATCTCAACACAATCATTCGATTTGAAGCGGACGGCTATCTTACAGAGAAAGTTCCAGAGAAGAAGACGTATGCCAGCGCGGAAAATCGGGAGGTAAATGAAGACTTTCTCGTGTCAGCCCTCGCAGCAAACACCATTAGTGCCCACACGCCCAAGAACTCAGACAGCCTAAAGGTTACTCGAGGTCAAGGATCTGTACCCCAGTCTGCAGTTTTCGATCTGAAGACGCGCTCAATCAAAAAGAAGCACAATGACACCACGATATCCGACCAAATTCCCCGGCTTTGGATCCGCCAGATTTCATTCTTCGTTCTCGCGTACCACGACCGTGGCCTCTTTCGATCAGAAGACGTCACGGTCCACAACATCGAACCAGATGTCGCCAGGTGGGAGAGCGATAACAAGGGAGACGTGCGTAAATTGATCGGCCTTATCAAAAAGATTGCGGACGTTGTTAAGGATACCCCGAGACGAAAGCTGGAAGTCCGGTATCGATATGGGCTTGGATTGGAACTGAGGGAGCAAGTCGAAGGAGTGGCCTCCGTCTTGCCTAATGATCTTGCTGCACGGTGGGCTGATCAAGGTGATCGGGCAGAATCTATTGCTGTAGCTGTCGGTAATAGCTCCGTTGATGGAGCCATAGGTCTTGAGGATGATTCTATTGAGAAAGGGGTGCCTCTTGACGAAAAGATTGTTAATGCTTTGGACGATGATGATGACGAGTATGATTGGGACAAGAAGGAGGATTATACGGCATGTTCGATGGAGAGTTGTAATTATTGCGGTCATTGCTCGTATTGAGATTTTGAAGGGATAGCGGTCATATATATCAGAAGGGGTTGCTTGATGAACAGATGTTCAGCAAATAGTTCCTTAATAGGAGAGTAAGTGGCAAACGTCATCATACATTTTCGATGGGTTGTGTCTCATCTTTATGAAACACCACACGACCATTAGCAGAACCCAAGGTCATTATAATTGAATGAGTCTACGAGTCTTAGTCTTATGAGTAAAATAGTAGAGTAGGATCCTGCTATTAAGTTAGGTTGGTGATCTTGGGACCCTGGAAGCCAAGAAATTGAAATTTCGTCGCGACACCACTCACTCTTCAAGAGCCACACTATTCTCAACGCAAATTCCCAGTAGAATACAATCCCGAATCGCGTCATAGAAAACGTGTTAGCCACAGCTTCAAAGCCAATTCCATTAATCATACTGATTGCCACCAGATCGCTTCACCGTTTCGGATTATTGACGTGACTGGACCAACCAAATGTGCAATATTATTCTCTCCATTGATAGACACCAACGCATTCATATGATTCAAAGAAGCTCATTGACTCTATGTGCTGTATATGTTCGCTATAGCGTTGAATACTAAAATTATTGGCTAAGACAAACGTCATTTTATGTAGAATATGACAATGTACACGTACTCTTGCCATATCTTACCTACATTTGCGTGCCTATCTTCACTAATTCTAGCAGCAAAGGGCTGTTTTATCTGGCTTAATGAGCTTAATTAATTCTGTTAATTAGAAGAAGTTTACGTAGGGGGGATCGGTAGTTGGGGTTAAGGAGGAAGAGGTTGGTATAGTTTGTTGGGATATAACTCAAAGTCAGTCAATTAATGATATTTAAAAGTATTCAAATACACTCATCTTCACAGCAGCGTCACGTTGAACTAATGGCTCAAGTAGTGATATCTTTAGTAAAGATAATTAAAAAATAAACGAAACAGCAGGGAAGTGTGCCTATTGCCACACACACAATACATTCCACCGCGTTAAACTGGCGCATCCTTGAATTCCCCCCTCAAGACCCTTTCGCACATCTCTTCAAGCCTGTATGCGGCCCACTCAAAATTTTGCAGTTCGAGATATACCTGACCACTTATCCTGCACCAGACCTCTCCTCTATAGAACTTAACTGGAATCATGGTTTCGTAGTCCTTAATAGATCTCTCTGTCATCCACTTTGAAATTTCCGTGGCATCCGTATCTCTGATGTACGAAATCTTCTTATTTTCCTGCACGTTCACTGCTTCCTGATCCTGTGCGGGCTCGGCGCGAGTATCGTAAGAAGCAGCCCCATTCGTAACTACTAACGGTAAACGGGCGTTCACGAAGCAGCATCGATGGAGTGTCGGGGTCTCGTTTTCCATTATTTCGGTACCCATAATCTCTGCTATTCTCTTGCCTCCAGCCTGGGCGATATGCTCGCAGTACTCCCTTACTGCTGCCTCACCGCCGCACGTTAGCTCGCGAAATTTCAGAGCTTCCTCAACGCAGACATATGGTGTGGGGTCGACGGTGGAAACTTTCTTGAAAAGCTCGCCAAATGCCTTATCTCCTCCTAGAACGGATCCTCCTTCTAGTAGTGGTTGATATCCCCACGAAGTCGGTAGGGATGTGCGTATCAAATGATGGTTACGGGCTGGTACGTGTAGCACAGCACAACCACGCGGTACAAAAAGCCACCTAATATAGAGTCAGTAACGGAGGCCAGTCGTTGCCTTGCACATCTCGCGGCGACTGTCTCTCGGTCGTGCAAGTATTTGTACCTAGCGTCAAGCTATTCGTACTGTTGCTGCTAGTGTGGCAAGACGTCTTGATACTTCAGGCGACTTATCCAATTGTTTGGCCTAGGATTCTTCACGCTGAGTGAAACCCCTTGAGCCACTTTCGGATTTCATGTACGATGCAGCGATGCGGGCTAAGAATGGTGAGGTGAGCAAGGCCACGGACCTTCAGCAAACTCCATATCCTAGGGTCATCCACAGAGGATATTGCATTAAAGTCAAGAAGGCAGAGTGGAAAGGCCAGCCGTAACCGCGATGGGTTTGGGTTTGCGAGCAGCGTTGAGGCGTTTATCGGCCACAATCAAGCCACATTTAGCCACGGAACGAATCTACACTAGCCCCACTTGCCCGTATCATCCTGATTTCGTATGAGAGTACCGCAGATGCTAACGAAGCAATGAAGGCTGCCACCTAAAAATAATTTCTATAGCCACGAGCAATCAAAGTGTGAAGGACTGAGACAACATGTAAGACAATGGCTCAGGTTTCAATAAATCAGGTAGAGAGGTGAAAGGCATACTCTATTGTTGAATTTTACGGTATAGATATAATTCATGCCGCGTTCGAGCTTGGTCCCGCGGAGCCCACGCAGGCTAGTAATTGTACGACTGCCGCTACTAATCAATTTACTCGTGTGGAGATACTACTTGCATACGGCCGACTGGCGAGAGGAAAGACTATCCAAGAAACAACAAAGGCCTCATAAGTTTGCACGTCATGATTGCACCTATCCCTGCTAGCCAGGGTCAGGCACACCGACTGGCATCAGCGGCATAAGAACAGAGCCATTCGCCGCCCATTATCCTTGGCGGTTGGCACAAATGTCTCCGTGCGCTGAAAGCTGTCATAGTTTGGACGAGGCAAGTTTTAACGAGGCAAGTAAACAAGATTCACAACTAGCAACAAGGATCTAGTATTAGATCAACCACAGGATTAACAGTGAACTATTTATATTTAATAATTTATCTTTATAAGACGACACCAAGTCGCGCACTTGGTATCATCACACCAAAATTTATATGTAAAGGTACCTTGTCACGTTTTGTCAGAAGTACCATTACATATAAATGTTGGTGTGGTGATACTAAGTGCGCGACTCGGTGTACAACCACGTTACTACAAACAAGATTATCTACCCTTGTCCTACGTGGCTACAACCTCCACTATCGTCGTCATCATCTGGAATTTTAAACATATCAACCCTATAAGTAAACCGACTCATCAATTGAGGTGAATCTTTTCTCAATAAACTCATAGTTAATTGATTGGAATCCCTCTACAGTATATTTCGCTCTAACTCGTCCACCTCTACGCTCCTCAGTCCACTCTCCACTCGCATCCCTTTCCTCTGAAAGACGAAAGCGTTCCCCTACAATGTCAGACGGGTAAAATCAAAAAAACTTCTTACCCTGTCAACCCCCCGTCCCATCTTGTAAATTCCAAGTATTTACTTCGGGATCATCCCCCTCACAGACAAGAAGACAAAGCGGACGCCCCACAGGGGTATAACAACAATGACGCTGCATACAAATCTGAAAGCGAGTCTGACAACATCAACGATGGCAATGCTGTCACGAAAGGCAAAGCCAATAACCAGGGCCAAAAATCAAAATCACTCTATCAAGCCCGAGCCCAACGTCAGGAGGCAGCTCGTAACGGCAACGCGGCACAGCCATCGCGCGACGAAGCTAGAGAAAAGATGGGGTATAGGGCAGCGGCGATCAGGGAGTCGAGGATCAAAGACCGGCCTGTGAATAAGAAAGCGTCGGATAGCGCGCTTAAGATTAAGATCGAGCTTGATCTAGAGGTTGAAGTGGATTTGTATGCGAGGGTGAAGGGTGATGTTACTATTGGGTTGATGTAGGATGGTCCGGTAGTGCTCAAGATGGGCTCTGGTTGTCTTTACAGTTATTGGTGGGGCGCGGAACGAATACATCGTTCGAACCACTCACGGACATGCCAACTCCTTTTACTCATCAATCTTGATCTCGTTATGGCCTTTGTCCTCCGTCCGGCACGGATATTTACCCTCTCACCGTTTCCATTACAGCGCAACGGGGAGATTCATCACCACTGGCTCCTGTTGAACGCCAGCGGCCCGTCCTGTCGAGGTCTGGCTGGGAAACTCAGGGAATGTATATGTCATGCTCGATTCCTAGAATAGCATAAAATTGAATCGGGATACTGCAATGGCGTCTGGGCAGCTCACGATATCCCTCCTATTTGTATGCTAAGTACTAGACACAAAATCCCCATATTTCGAACAAATAAAGGACAGTTTCCTTCATGGCGCGCGTTTAAGATGCTGTCCAAGAACTAGACTAGGTATTGCCCAACGAGTGTCCCGTAACTCATGAAAGACCAAGACGATTCGATCACGCCGTTAATATCCTTCGCTTGTTCCATGAAGCCGAAGAGCTCCCGAAACGAAAGGAGACCGGTCAGATCAAACGATTTCCTAAGGCCAAATGATCTGACACTGCCGAGCCTCGCGGTTGACTTCAGTGATGACCTGCTTTTACTAGTTGTCCTGGATGTCCTGGCATCGAAGGTCAATGCCCCAGTCAGTTTGGAACGCGCTTAGATAATTTATACCTTTATATATAATTTGCTATGTAAAGATACCTACAAATTTGGCCCTACGCGAACGCCGTCTGGTTACCATGACGGTTAATGGTGGGAGTGTCTTTGATGATGAAAGTTCAAGGCGGGGGAGGAGAGTGATCAGTGAGTCGGACTCGGCTTACGTTGATTGCTAGAGCTCTCGTCTTCGTTGCCTTGAAATTAAGTCCAGATCTGTGTGGCTCTTGGCGACCCCAGGCCCCCCGGACATAACATTCAACAAATAGACCCTTGTCAGTGGCCATCTGAATTTGTGGCCGGAGTACAAGAGTTTCTTTTGGTTTTTGAGCCAACCCTTATGTGGCACGCTCAAGCAAGAAGAAATTCAGGCAGTATGGTATCGAAATTGTTCCTCACTACGTTGATGAATTTCAAGAATAAATCCAGAGGAGATAAGACTCTACCCAATTGATCTCTAGTGAGGGGTCATTGAGACTATCAACTGCTGCCAGATAGCCACGAAATAATGTCGCTGTGCCATGATAGTAACCGCGCTCATGCGTCACTTGAAAAGGCGTCGTAAAATAAGCTTTGTTTAGTTAGTGTGTGTTTATTTGAATAATTATGTAGTTATCACCGAACGCTCCGAAGGCTGATGCCGTAAACGGTGCTGCTTGGTGGGGCTAAAATTGCCCATCACGAAGCAAATGGCGGGGCATTTGGGATGTGAAGGGAACGCCCTCGCCAAAGATCTTTGGACGTGACAACGCATATCAGGACTGCGTCTTCTTGCACATGCGGACTAGCAACACCGCACATGTTTCACCAGAGAACCAGCGCTCCGTTATATCGTTATAGCTTTATACGCTCCGCTCTCAACTCATCTTAGTATTGCACCATCTTGACCGTGCGAGCGCGGAATCGTCTCGTATCGCTCCCCGCGATACGGGATGGCGCCACAGTTGAATGGAGCCCGGGCAAGGCGGCTCAAGATCGTTACAGAGCCAGTGCGCGAACGAGAGACGTTTAAGTAAGTCTGTTTCAGTCCAAATCTGCGCCGCCATCGCCGCCCTCTCGCTAACGGCCCACGTCACATTGCAGATACTACTCAACCCTGACCACTGGAGGTACGTCGAACCATAGCGGTGAACCGACTTCGAGTTCCGAGCTGTCGAGTTGCGACGACGCTGTCCTTACGGCCCTCGCCCAGGCCGGAGCCTTCCAGACGGGGACTGATCGATCGCTCATTTCCCTGTTTGATTCCGATAACCAATATATTGTCGCCGAAGCAACACAATCTTCGCGGTTGTTGCCATCAGTGAGGAGCGGGGACTGCCGCCAGCCCCTATGGCTGTGCGGCACCTCTATTCCTCGCAGCCATGGCGTCTGCGAGCTTAGCCTCCTCGGCGAGAACACCACCCGGACAGATGAGGCAAGGAGCGAGACGTCGACGGAACTACCACTCACCCTGGCGGACGACTTGGTCATAGATCCTCGATTTTGCTCCAAACCCTACTGTCAACCCGGAACCCTGTGCCGGTTTTATGCCGCCGTACCCATCCGAACGCGACGGGGCATCAATATCGGCGTGTACTGTGTCATTAATGAAACTCCAGGCAAAGTCTGGACCGAGGAGTATACTCAAACATTACGCGACATATCCCATACTATAATGGATCATCTCGAGTCAAAACGATTGGGAGATTTACATAGAAGGAATGAACGCATGAATCGAGGCTTAGGGTCCTTCATCGAAGGCAAATCGACGCTATCCGGCTGGCAACCTGGCCCTCATGCGGCAGCTTTTGTCGATAAACCCGCATTTGAGGGTGACCTTAATCATAAACAACAGTCCCTGCAGCTCGAACAAAATGACCTGGCGAATAATGCTGCCAAGTCTGGAATATTACCCATTGCGGCATCAGTCGATCCAACCGTTCCTCCTAGGCAGAACGCGGAAGCACGGTCATTTGGGGGTTCTTTCCGACATATTGAACGTCCGTTAGAAAATAGGGATGGCATGTTGGACTGTGAAAGCCCAACTGGTGTCTTTTCGAAAGCTGCCAATATTATCAGGGAGTCAACAGAGGTTGAAGGATGCTTGTTTGTCGATGCCACGATGGAGGCTTATCGATCTCCATCACGGACTAGTACCAACGTCAACTCGATGGGACTATTTTCTGCGGCAAGCAGTAGCGATGACAGTTCAGATCATGCACCTGGCGAGCAATCTTGGCGGCATTGCAGGGTACTTGGGTATTCGACTTCCGAGAAGTCAAGCATCGACGGAGATTCATCAAAGCAACATGCCACAGCGTTGCCGGAAAAATTTCTAGCCAAGCTGCTGCAGAGATATCCTAAAGGCAAGGTTTTCAATTTTGGCGCAGATGGAGTGCTTCAATCCTCTGACTCATCCGAAGAAGATGGGAACTTCTCGACGTCAGAGCTTACTGAAATACTTCCTTTACTATCTGACAGCCGGGACAATATGCCTAACGTATCCATGCGTGATAAATCTCTAAAGAAGCCATGGGCTCGACACCGAGAGGGGAGCGTTCTCATGAAAGCTTTCCCCGGTGTTCGAAGCGTCGCATTTACCCCGGTTTGGGACCCGAGGAAAGATCGATGGTATGCCGGTTGTTTCATCTATACCAACATTCTAACCCGAAGCTTTACCGTCGAGGGTGAACTAAGCTATTTGAGAGCATTCGGAATGCTCACTATGGCTGAGATCTTGCGTGTCAACGACTGGCAAGTTGATAAAGCAAAGTCTGATATTCTCGGGTCGCTCTCACACGAACTACGCTCCCCCCTTCACGGGATTATATTGAGCGCCGAATTACTAGGCGACACAAGACTCAGCGTCTTCCAAGGTAACGCCGCTCACACCATAGAAGTATGCTCTCGCACACTTCTCGACACTATAGATCATCTCCTCGACTATTCCAAGATTAACAGCTTCGCGAGGAGGGGTTCCAAATCGAAAGTTAGTCGCGGACCTCAACCTGTTGCAGTTGTGGACGACTCGGGACAATTTTGCGAGAAGAGCCTAACGTGCAACACTCAGCTTGACCGTCTTATTGAGGAAGTGACTGAAAGCGTTTTTGCTGGCTATACGTTTCAGTACTTGTCCATTACGCAGCCTTCTGTAAGGCAAGCCAAATCGATAGATCGCGACGGCATGGCCAGTCACCAGTCAAATCCCATGCAAACTATAGTCCAATTTGACCCGGTACCAGCTGCTGGTGTAGGGTTGAGCCAAGAATTCGGAGAAGTGTCAGTTATATTATCTATCGATGCTCGCCAAAATTGGTCTTACTTTGTTCAAGTTGGAGCTATTCGCCGTATTGTCATGAATATATTCGGCAACGCATTAAAATACACGCTTCGAGGCACAATCAAAGTCTCCTTAACGCAAGAGAGACGCTCTATCCAACGCAGGGGGAAAGAGCAGGTTGTCAAATTTACCGTTCAAGATACAGGGAAGGGTATTAGCCCCGACTTTCTCCAACACGAGCTCTTTCGTCCGTTTAGCCAGGAAGACACTTTAACACCAGGTACTGGCCTCGGCCTAAGTCTTGTGAAGCAGATTGTGTCGCAGTTGCGAGGAGAAGTCTCGATACAGAGTCAAGTTGGTATTGGGACTACGGCATCCGTCATTCTCCCATTAGAGCAGGTTTCGCAATCTCCAGAAAAGGCCCTTCTGGGCTCAGAAGACGATCAAATGTTTGAGGAGCAGGTCCGAGACCTTAAAGGGCTGCGTATCGGGCTTTCGTTGTCGAACCATAATGGGGACGGTAGCATCTCCGACTGGCAGAAATCAGTACCAGACATTTGCCGCGAATGGCTTATGATGGAGATTGTCTCCAACATGCCTGGTACAACTACAGCAGATATTTTGCTGTGGTCGCAAGATGAGCTGCCAAGCTTGTCTACGGACATACAGGCGCTTGCCAAGACCCCTAATGTGGTTATCTGCCCCAATGCTTTGGTGGCTTATCGCCAGTCGCAGATTTTTGAAGCAGCTGATTATGCTGCGGTTTTTGAGTTCATTTCTCAACCGTAGGTTCATCTATGCATTATTGCTCCACTGTAGTACTAATATACTCATGCTATCACAGAATCGGTCCTCGCAAACTTGCTCGGGCGCTATTTCTTGCGTATACACGATGGATGAATTTCTCCGACTCCCCGACGAGAAGTTATGCAACCCCATCATCAGTCAAACGACCGGACAGTCTTCACAGGACGCAAAGTTCCTTTACTATAACGAATACGAGCAGGCCAGCTGGAGGTAGAGTGTCATCGTACTCACACAGCGCCAGTTCGAGCCCCACAGACTACGATGACACGTCGGTATTCTCCGATGTGAAGGACGAAACGTCGGTGAACTCGACGACACCTGACGAACCTTCGACTTCTGAACCTCCCGATCCATTCACCAAGTTCTTGCTTGTCGACGACAATCATATCAATTTGAAGGTGCTGTCCACTTATTTGAAGAAACTCGGTGTAGAATATGACCTTGCAATGAACGGAAAAGAAGCGGTTGATCTGTTTTGTCTATCCTACCGTACGTACACCTGCGTTTTGATGGACATTTCCATGCCGGTCATGGATGGATTCGAGGCTACGAGGTATATACGGGCCCACGAGGTTCGGGAGGATCAGCATCGTGTCCCTATCATTGCGCTCTCCGGTCTGGCCTCGGAAGACGCCCATCGGGAAGCGATTGGCAGTGGAATGGATCTTCTCCTTACGAAGCCAGTCAAATTGAAAGCTTTAGGCAGTTTATTGAGCTCGATGGGGATTATAAACGTTTAGCCAGCGACCTTTGAATGAAACCCGCTCTGTTGGTCTTGCACCGCACGCGGAGGACTACTTTGAACAAGGGTCTGAACGTTGCAATACGCACGTGCCGTCACGACCATGCCAGATTGTGGCTACTTCAATTGAATGTTCGTGTCAATGTATGATCCTGCATCCAGATGTAGAGGCTGAGATCCACCCTACTTTGCACCCGAAATTTTTATCGAAGACTAGCGCCAACATAGGCTGCAAATCCGTTTGCTGGCTTCATGGCCCGAGCAGTTGTTTGTCCAAGGCTAGATTTATACAGTTTTGATATGCTCTACGATACTGCAATTTCTAATGTCGGCTGACAATAGAAGCGCAATGCGTCTCTATAGCCGACACTAAGTTTGAATCGGAGGTGGATTCACGAACGAGGGCTAAGGCGCGGACCTAATGGTCGCTGCTGTGCTGGTAAAAAGCAAGGCATCGCGACATCCGAAAGAAGAAGTACTTCGTGCCGGACGCAACACTCCAGCATACGCATCTCGGAAGAGGCGAGTTGGGTATGTAGGACATCATGCTGGGGGTGCAGGAGGAGGTATTTCTGTAGGTTTAAGGCCCGCCCGGGGGATATATGAAGGGAATTGTCGTGGATGGGCATGTTTGCATTCCTAACGACGTGTTTGTGAACGATGTGATAGGCGGTGAGGCGAGATTCGATGGTGTGGTGAAGGTTTAGTGGCTTGTTCGCTGAGTTAGCGACCTTTGTGGTTGATTTATCTGTCGTCTGCCTGTTCATTCCACAATGCCCTAGCAGATAACGAAGAAACACGTAAAGCGTAAATGCGGACTGAGAAGATTATGAAACAAATCCCAAGAATCGATCCTTATGTCATTGTTTGGAGTTTGGACAATTGAGAAAAATGTAGGAGCATCTGACGACTTTATATTTTAGAATGGGACTCGCAAGCGTCATCATTACTACGGAACAGAAGCTAGGAAATCAATGCACGGTAGATTTAGTTTTTGTCAACTCCTTGACAAAAAAGCCATCTAAAAAGAGAGTCAGTGACAAAATGTACCAAAGCCATGGAAATACATACTTATAGCAGTTGCTCGTGAAGAAATCCGGGCTAACTCGTCCAAGATGCGTCAAATCGACATGTCCAACGCCATGAGCACCATCTATGAGACTTAAAATTTGCTGAGTTTTGCAAGTTTCCACCATTGCTTCCCACGGAAATCGTGCTCCAGGGAAAGTGAGTACCGTATCAAACATGGCGAGCTTGACTGTCTTTCCGTCGTTTTTCAAATCCTCTACCGTATTAATAAACTTAGAAATGATATCTTCATCCTCTTCCGGATAATCGATATGAACACATACCCTCTCGATATGCTCAGTTTCGCACAAGGAGTCGATCGTCTTCTCACACGCTCCATATATTGTGCTGAAGTGAATGATCACATCTCCCTTCTGATATACGAGGTTGCGTAGGACTGTATTTACGCCTGTTGTTGCATTTGGAACAAAGACGACTTCATCCATAGACACACTGAGGAGAGGTGCAACCGCACAGCGAGACTTCTCCAACAGATCAGGATAGGTATATCGAAGGAACGTATCAGGCCGAGCCTCGGCGAGATCCTGCAAGTCGCGTTGATAATCTCTGACGCTTTTTGGGAAAGTTCCGAATGAGCCATGATTTAGCGGAGTGTAGTTTTTAGCAAAGTTGAAATAGGCGTCTTTCATCTCGCGCCCAAAGGGAACGGAGTTCTCTAGTTTCTGCATGGCCGTTAGATTTGTAGGGTTGTTCGGTTCAGGTGCTTGGCGTTGATGTAGAAGAGTCTCAACTCTCGTCTCCGGAAGCCGGTAAGTCGGAAGAGGGTCACGTTGGGATTTTGTTTTACCATGTAAGGTTGACCTCTCTTTTGGACGTAGAACCCTGTTCTAATATACCTATAGAGTATTAATGAATGTTAAAGCTACAATTATATACGAAGCTAAGAACTAATAACTTCATATTAAACTTATTATTTATTCACTAAATCTAATTAAATACAATTGATTCATGCCCTAACTTGTGCCCACTTCTTAGCCAGCACCTTGTTGACAGTCTTTCAATGGTCTGCAGTCGCATGCAGCTGGTGAGAATTCAGCCAGTTGAGTATCACTTTGACCCTGGTCAGAAACAGCCAAGGAACCTCTGTATAACCACATATCAACCGGCCTCAAATACTCCGCAGCCTTGTGTCTCTGCAGGATTCCAACTTACTGTTAGGATGGATTTTAAGACTAGATTACGATTTTTCACAATCTCATGCTCTTCATTGCATCTACTCGGTCAATCTGTTCTTGGTTTGAGGCCCCAAAGAAAGACATGGATCCACTTGCGAGCGTGGTTGGAGTGGTCAAACTTGCGGCTCAAATCGCAGGAGCGTTAAACGATTTGCGAACACTGTGCAAACAATTGCCTGGAAGAGTTCACGCATTGAGCAACGAGGTCTCTGATATTGAAGTTGTCCTCATTCAGGTCGCTAGAGTCCTCCAAGAAAGATCCTGCTCGCCCATTTCGATGGCGGAGACAGACAGCAAGTTCATACTACAACTGCTCGTGAAAGCAGAGACAAAGTTAAAAGAGCTGAAATCAATTGTAGACGGTCTAGCAGCCTCATCAAATCAAAGCAATGTTATTATCTTCCGAGCAGGCCTCTGGCGAAAAGAACAACCAAGACTGCTTGCCCTGCAAGAAGATATTAAGGCCATTAAATCGAGCCTCAATGTCGTACTTGGCGCATCAAATTCGTATGATGCCCTTCCCCTTTTTGAAAACTATTTACATCAGTTTTGGTTTTCAAGCTAACTACACAAAGTCGAGATATGATGCGTGTTCGATTAGATATTGAAAGCCTATCTATGGTCACCATAAAGTCTGCACAGAACCAAACAGCTTCGTTGCATGAATTTCTGCAAGGCATGACCCTGCAGCATAGGGAAACAACAGAGTTTGTTCGTGAGAAGCATCAACTAGTCGACGAGCGGATTAGCAGAGTTGAAGAAATGCTTAGAGCCTAATTAGAGCAGATCTAGACTGCTCAACCCTAACCCTAAATAGTAAGGTTATTATCCCCTCCTATCCCTAGGTTAAGGATAAACTACCTAATTCTTCCCTTACTATCTATATAAGTATAGTAATAATCCTTATTCTAGTTAGTAATCTTTAGGCTATACTTAATGTTAACCTAAATATAGTACTATATACCCTTAGTTCTAGTAATCTTATATACCTTAAAACTATAAAGAGCTTATACTTCTCCCCTAGGGTAAAGCTGTTAGTGTTAACCTAGGTGCTATATACATTATAGAATGCTTTATAAAGGTCTTCTTAGTTATCTTACTAGCCTTAGATAAGGGTTACATTTCTAAGATTAATAAGGTCCTTTATATAGGAAGAGTTAATGTTTTAAGTTAAGACTTAGATAGTATATTACCTACTCTTAGTAAGGGCTAAATTTATGTTAATAAATAGAACTAGTCTATTTAGGCTATGTTATTTACCTTTAACAATAGGAATAGAATACCTTATGCATCTATACTGCTAATAATAAGGATTTCTTTCTATAGTGCCATTATGTTGAAATTAGCTAGAGGACTGTTAATATCTTTAATTTTTAAGAATATAAAGTTTGTGAGTAGTAGATGACTGTTTAGCTGTTTGTGATAATGAGACGGCGTAAATCCTATTGTTAATCTACTCCTAACATTAAATCTCTTTTATCTATAGTCACGGTGCATCTAGAGTTAAGGTCGTTGATTTAGCGACGCTTATAGACATGTAGAACTGTGAAAGAAGAAAGTTGTCTGACAAATGACAGGATGTTGACGTAGAAAGCCTCCGAGCTAGCTTACTACGTAACCCGATCTCTTGGTAAGCGGTGGACAATTAACCGTCATGAACACTCTTTTTTACACCCATTTTTGGTGACAAACGTCCCAACTTTTGGTCGTAGCGATGAGGTATGCCCAATTTGGATTACTGATCGTGCGCTAGGAACGGTTCTGGCAATGTGCTCGGTGACCACTAGCTGCCACCCAGTTATGCATCGGTCTCAACCCGGCATGACTCTAGCCCAGTAAGATCACTAATCACAAGATCTAACGATTGCTGTTACAGCCAATAGTTTTGCTTTCATTTTGTTGAGTTGTTGATCCGCGCCATTATCCCCCCTCTAGGGAGCTAGTTACTACCCCACAGTCTGCCAAGTGAAGGACGAACGATAACCTCAGTTTCAGGCATGTGCAATGGCGTGTGAAAACCTGATGTCGCTAGGCAAGACCCCACTAAGTAAACTTGCGGCCAACATGTTGTCGAACAATTCAGTAGCAAGCGCGAAGCATGTCAGAAATCCTCACTCAACGGCTTAGATCTCTGCGCTCGCGCCGTTGTGGGGCCCATTTCCGCCTCCACAATCCCCAGACATCAAAGCGGGGAATGTGATGAAGATGGTCAAGGGGGTGCTCTTACTTACTCGCACGAGCGGGTGGAGGGAGTGCGGGGGACACAGCTAAGTTGACGGTAGTACCCCTCCTCCGTATCAAATAATTTTAATTGATTTTCTTTTGTTGTGGTGGAATTGTTCTAGTGTTTGTTGTGTTGGCGCGATTTTGTGTGTCATTCGGTGTCGTATATCATTCGGTGCACAGATACGTTATAGAATAGGTATCTCAAAAATATATAAATAACAATTTGGTCTGTCAACTATTCGTATATGCTAATGCAGCAACGGAGGGGCCAAGTAGTACGCAAGACGTTAATGAATTAAAAATATTTAAAAATAAGTTAACTTATTATTAACTTAGTTAATCTCTATTTTTGAGAATTTGGTGTGGTAGTAGGTATCACCTCTACGTCATTATCACCATCACGCCATGACTTACGTTAACCTCGAAAGCAGCTACGACTCGATCTCAGATCGTCCTTCGGGCCTAACAGCCTACGCGCAGCTCCGGTCATAGTGGGTTATTGTCTCTCATATAATTCCCGGCGGACATTTGCAACTAGCTTATAAACGTAGGTGCGTCGAATATTCGCCTACACGTATGAGTAATCATGAAAACCCGACGTAAAGTTCCCAGGAAACTCTAATTACAATTAGCAGTGGTGAAGTCGGGACAATTATTACACCGCCTCCCTTACCGCAACCGGCAAACCTATTGTGATGTACGCATTGTACGTCCGTAGGATGCGGCTCAATGCACGTACCTAGAATAATGACAAAGAAAGCACTACGTGCATTAACATTAACGATCTTGTACGGCGAGCTTCGGTCAAGTACAAAAGGATCATGTCACCACGAGAAGTAAATTTCACATTGGAAATAATATTGTATCAGCAACTTCATACATGTCTTCATCCACAAAGCGATCAGTTCTTATTACAGGGTATGTTACGTCCATTAAACCATCGGTCATACTTTTTCTTCTTATTAAGATGATTCGAAACTGATAATTTTGGCACTGTAGCTGCTCGGTCGGTTCGTCCGGTCATGCTCTTGCCCTTGAATTTGCGAATCGAGGGATGCGTGTTTTTGCAACCGCTCGCTCAACCAATTCTCTTTCCCAGCTTGAAGCGAAGGGTATCGAGATACTTCCACTAGATGTCACGAGTGTAGAGAGCATTTCTGCACTAAAGGCCGAAATCACGAAGCGGACTGGAGGAAAGTTGGATATTCTCTTCAACAACGCTGGTACAAGTATGTTAACATCTTCCCTCCGCTTTTTCACCCGAGCAGAACCTAGGCGTACGGAAGTAGGGTTACTAACAAACTCGACAGTGTATGAGGCTCCAGCTGTCGAAGCGGATATCGTCCGCGTCCGTCAAATGTTCGACACAAACGTCTTTGGGCTGTTTAACATGACGCAGGCCTTCCTTCCTCTCCTTTTAGCCTCCGCGTCAGAGTCTCGCCTCCCTCCTACCATCATCAACACATCTTCGATCGTTTCCCGTGTCCCCTTTCTCTTCTCTGCCAACTACAACGCCTCAAAAGCGGCCGTCACCTCCTACTCTGACACTCTCCGGCTCGAACTAGCTCCTCTTGGAATCAAAGTAGTTACGTTATTCATGGGCGAAGTCTCAACTAGACTAATGTCACCTGACAACATCTCCTTTGGCGCCAATAGTCTCTACATCGATGCTGAGGCGGGCGTTCAAGAGAGGAGTCGATCGCACGCAGCCAAAAGCATAAAGCCGGATGAATTTGCGCGCCAAGTTGCCCATCAGATTTTCTCAAATCCTGCACTTGGGAAGGGTGAATATGTGTGGAAGGGTACGCTGGCTACATTGGTTTGGTTCCTCAATGCCGTGGGGTTCAGAAAGATTTTCGACACCTCGGTGGAGAGTGCGGTAGGGCTTAATAAGCGTACGGTCAAGAAGGCAATTTACGACAACGGTCAGCGTAGCATAAAGCAGGAATGAAAGATTCTTTTAGCAGTTAAGAAGCGTGTATAGGGTTGTATTGAATGGACATAGTTGAGATTTGGCTGTATCTAGTCTACATAATAATAGCATTTTTAACATACTAACGCTACGTTCTACACTTTTTGATTCAGAGACTAACTTACTGGTTTTAGAGAATTCGTTATCTCTACATCATCACTCTGTGCCTAAATAGATAACTATGTTCAAGCAGAAAGAAGATGCGCTATCATGAAAAGGTTTGGTTGTATCACTCGAGAACTCTAGTCCTGCTGCCGAAAAACAGATACAGTAAGGACTACTTCGATATTTTGATTTATTCACTAGTTCTGTTCATCTAGAGAGATCTGCTTTAAGATAACCGCCACCTTCTTGAACGTGTTTCTTACATTGGCCGGCCTCATAACGCCATGACTACTAGGAAGCACGCTCAGGCTCCCGCTTAATTCACTCCAAAGCACATCTCTCTGCCTCGCTGATAGCAACCCCACGTCGCCACTAGCAAGCATAGTACCAATACCCAAAAGCCGCTCGATCCTCTCCAGAAGATGTACCACGACTTCAGAAAATACTACGCCTTGTATACATGGTTCTGCCACGGGTAAGCCTCCGGAAGAGAGCCTTGGGATGGGGCGGATGGGGTCCATGGCAATTCGCTCGATGCGGTTAGTCAGATGCTTAAGGATCAACTCATAAAGAGATATAAGTTGTATGAAGATACTCGTGATGGTTAGCGCTGTGGGTGCTAACAGCAGTGGCTCCGAGACATCCGAAGAGCTGGGCAACGAGGAAAGCGAGGGCGAGGGCGACAAGTAGTGGTTATCAAGATAGGACGATATTGACTGTGGTAATAGCTTCGGAAACGTTGCGTCCGTCGTTCGCAACACACGCAGATGACTAGGAGTCGAGTGACTGCTAAGAAGCTGTGTCAAGATTTGTAGAAACTCTTGTGACGCCTTCAGCATGAACTCGGCCAGCGTAGTGTCGTCAATGTGCAATACACCGTTTTGGTAGATGAAGCTGTCAAGATCCAGTATCGATTTGTTTATCTCAACGGCTGCCATACGGATGTGTAGATCGAGGTTGAGCTTGGAAAGCTTGACTAGGGTATCTGAGGCCACAGGAACATCTCCTGCGAAGCGGCCCGGCCTCGAAGGCGCCCGGATTTCGACAGCGGGGTAGGTACGACCAGACGGAGAGGTTGTAACGGCTGTATCGAGTGCGTAAGAAGGTAAGATTTTGAAGCTGGGGTTTGGGTCGGTGTCCGGCTGGAGTAACATGTGATCAAGGTCGTTCGCTGTATCCCAAGGAAGCGAGGCTTGACTAAGCAAGTTCATTCCCATGGTTGGCCATGCAGGTGCCATATCCAAGGAGTTATTCGCAGGCGTAACGAGGACTGTTTCTCCGGTGACTGCTGGAGACATAAAATTGCTCCAGTCCAGCTGGTTGCCTCCATCTAAGATTGGAGAACCCTCGTGCGACCTACCGGGAGACCTCGCCTGGTTGTGCTCTCCAGCACCAGGCGTAGTGTAGGCAGTATTGACGGTAGAGACTGATATGTTTGGCGAATATTTGGAACTTTTGTCCTCAGAAGCACGCGCTCGCCGCGGCCTTCCAACTTTGTTTTGAAGTCCAGCAGTACATTCAACACCTAGCAGCACGCATCGCGCGCAACGGAGGTCGTTGACATGTAGGCGTCGACATCGTGTCTTGTGTTTCCTGCAAATTTCACACGAGACTCGTCTTTGCGACTGATGGACTTCTACAGCGCCCATAACGATTTTTGCGGATGCCAATAAGCGCGTCTGGACCTATACGGTGAGGATAAGCTTGATCTAGACCAATGTACAAGAGTCCAGGATAGTGTGCAGTGCTGTACTGTAGTACAGGTTGCGATGCCGAAGCAAAAGGGCCAAGGAGCTGGGTATCGCTCCTTTTAAAACCTTCCGTGGAGGGTTTTTATAATGCAGCTGCTTTTAAACCCTCCGTGGAGGGTTTTGGAATGCATATGCAGGGGTCGGGCGATCTTGTAATCTTGACGACGCAGAGACCCACCTCATCTCGATTAAGGTTATGGTTCGTGAAAAGTAAAACTGCCGAAGTCCGCCTACGGAGGCTGATTAGTGATCGGAGAGAAGGTTTGGTGTCAGGATAAGGGCGCCGCTAAGGAAATCATACGTCCGTAACTCACAGGCTTACTCCCCACCCACAACTTCCCTACCTCTCTAGAGCTCTAGAGAGTCCCAGTGCATTAAATGCATTAACAAAATCCACTTTGCCTTTCCCGAGGCTTTAATCCCCCCCGGTATGGATCAATGCTTTGAATAGCAAGCCCGAGTAGTAACTTCCCTTAGGATGGCCATAGTAAATTTCCCTTGCTGTAAGTTATGTCATCTCATCTCTTCCAACCTCTTATATACCCTCGGCTACACAGCAAGCAACCAAGTCTTCTACAACATTGTACGACCTCGTTCTTCCAGCCTGAAGAGGTAGTCTTTCTTCCAATAATCGAGTACTAGCTTCACAACTTCAAAATGACGCTTGGGGCGTCAGACATTGAAGATGATTCCATTACGCCAGACAACACAACTATTCCCGCAAAAGTCGACGAGGGTGCTTCTGCTACGAGATCAACCTGGAACATGGCCTCAGAAATGCAACAGATGAGGGACCGAGATAAACAAGGTGGAACGAAGCCCAGGAAGCTTGGTGTCACGTGGCAAAACCTCACCGTCAAAGGCATTAGCAGCGACGCGACGTTCAATGAGAACGCCATCTCCCAATTCTATCCCTTCTATAAAGGTAGCAAAGGCAAGCCGATCAAGACCATCATTGACAACTCCTACGGCTGCGTCAAGCCCGGCGAGATGTTACTGGTTCTTGGACGCCCTGGCTCAGGCTGCACGACCTTGCTGAACGTACTTTCTAACCATCGGCTGGGCTACGAAGAAATCACCGGAGACGTCACCTTCGGAGACATGACCGCCAAAGAAGCCAAACAATATAAAGGCCAGATCATTATGAATACGGAGGAGGAAGTCTTTTATCCAACCTTGAGCGTTGGCGACACCATCGATTTCGCCGCTCGCATGAAGGTCCCTTACCATCTGCCGCCAGGCATTAAGACGGCGGAGCAGTACGCCCAGCACAACAAGGACTTCCTCCTGCGGTCTGTCGGCATCTCTCACACGGCCTCCACCAAGGTGGGAGACGCCTACGTCCGCGGTGTCTCTGGCGGGGAAAGGAAACGTGTGTCTATCCTTGAAAGCATGACGACTCGCGCAAGTGTCTTCTGCTGGGACAATTCGACGAGAGGTCTGGATGCGAGCACAGCGCTCGAGTGGATCAAAGCTGTCAGGGTGATGACTGATCTACTGGGCCTCACTACCATTGTCACTCTGTATCAAGCGGGCAATGACATCTATGAGCATTTTGACAAGGTGCTGGTTCTCGACAATGGCAAGCAGATGTTTTACGGTCCTCAGGCGGAAGCAGTGCCCTTTATGGAGAATCTTGGTTTCATGCGCGTTTCTGGTTCCAACCGCGCCGATTTCCTGACGGGTGTAACCGTTCTAACTGAACGCCGCATTGCCCCCGGCTCGGAGAAGAAATTTCCACGTTCCGCCGACGAGGTCGTCGCTGCCTACGACCGGTCGGAGATTAAGCCCCGCATGCTGATTGAGTGTCGAGACTATCCTACAAGCGAAGAAGCCAAGGAGAATACGGCCAATTTTCGGGAAATGGTTATATACGAGAAGCACAGAATGGTGTCTGACAGCTCGCCCTTTACCACCAACTTCTCTACTCAAGTCAAGGCTGCCGTCATCAGGCAGTATCAGATTATGCTAGGTGACAAGTCGACGCTCATAATGAAGCAAGCTGCCACAGTCATCCAGGCCTTTCTCGGCGGCTCTCTCTTCTACTCTGCTCCTAGCAATTCAGCTGGTTTGTTCCTAAAAGGCGGTGCCCTTTTCTTCTCTATCCTGTACAACGCCCTTATAGCTCTGTCGGAAGTCACCGATTCCTTCACTGGAAGACCCATCCTAGCCAAGCACCGCTCCTTTGCTTTGTACCATCCAGCGGCGATCTGCATTGCCCAAGTCGTCGCTGATTTCCCTGTCCTGTTATTCCAGGTAACGCACTTTGGATTGGTTCTCTACTTCATGGTTGGTCTCAAGAGTACGCCCCAAGCATTTTTCACCTATTGGATTACCAACTTCGTCACCGCCATGACCATGACATCTCTCTTCCGTCTTATTGGCGCCGCCTTTCCTACTTTCGACGCCGCAACCAAGGTCTCGGGCCTGACAGTAGTGGCGCTCTTTGTCTACATGGGTTATATGATCGCGAAGCCTGAGATGCATCCGTGGTTTGTTTGGATTTTTTGGATCAATCCTATGGCATATGGCTTCGACGCTCTTCTTAGTAATGAGTTTCATATGCAAGAAATCCCATGTGTTGGCCCCTACCTCATTCCCAGCGGTCCTGGATATACGGATGGCATTGGTGGACAATCTTGTGCTGGTGTGGGTGGCGCAACACCGGGTTTCACGAGTCTGACAGGCGACGAGTACCTGAACTCCATGTCCTTCAGTCACAGCCATATCTGGCGCAACGTCGGCGTCATCTGCGGTTTTTGGGTGTTGTTTGTTGCGGCCACTATTTTCTTCACTTCTAGGTGGAAGCTTCCAGGAGAAGGTGGTCGCAGTCTTCTTCTTCCTCGGGAGCAACAGCATAAGTCGAGACATCTATTGCTACCAAAGGATGAGGAGATACAAGCTGCCGAGAAATCTCCAGCCGAATCGGACTCTGACATGTCAGGAGAAAGCGTCATTAAGAACCTCAATCACAACAACAGCATCTTCACCTGGAAAAACTTGACGTATACCGTCAAAACATCTGAGGGTGATCGCGTCCTGCTTGACAATGTGCAAGGTTACGTCAAGCCCGGCATGATGGGGGCTCTCATGGGTTCTTCTGGCGCTGGCAAGACAACTCTTCTTGACGTCCTCGCGCAACGCAAAACCGAGGGCACTATTTCTGGATCTGTTTTAGTTGATGGCCGTCCCATTCCCATCTCGTTCCAGCGATCCGCGGGGTATGTCGAACAGTTGGATATTCATGAGTCCTTAGCGACCGTACGTGAGGCTCTCGAATTCTCGGCACTCTTGCGCCAGTCTCGCGATACACCTGACAATGAAAAGCTACAGTATGTTGACACTATCATCGACCTTTTGGAATTGAATGACCTCGAGCACACACTTGTTGGCCGTCCTGGTGCTGGCCTTTCGGTCGAGCAACGTAAGCGTCTTACTATCGCTGTTGAGTTGGTAGCAAAACCAAGTATTCTCATCTTCCTCGACGAACCTACATCAGGACTCGATGGTCAGGCTGCTTTCAATACTGTTCGCTTCCTTCAAAAACTTGCAAAAGCCGGACAAGCTGTCTTAGTGACAATACATCAGCCATCAGCACAGTTGTTCGCGCAATTTGATACACTCTTGTTGCTGACAACAGGTGGGAGAACTGTCTATTTTGGAGAGATCGGTGATGAGGCGAGCACTGTCAAAGACTACTTTGCTCGCCATGGAGCCTCTTGTCCACCTGAAGCCAACCCTGCTGAGTTCATGATTGATGTGGTGTCAGCGGGAAGCTCCTTCAATGACCGAGATTGGAATAAGATCTGGCTGCAATCGCCAGAACACGACCAGCTCTCTAATCACATCAGCACCATTGTAACAGAAGCCGCTGCTCGACCTTCGGGAACTATTGACGACGGACACGAGTTTGCGGCGTCGATGTGGACGCAAGTAAAGCATGTGACACATCGAATGAATATCTCACTCTTCCGGAACACCGAATACCTCAACAACAAGTTTGCCATGCATATCAGCTTAGCGTTATTGAACGGCTTTAGTTTTTGGATGATAGGGGATCACCTCACAGATCTACAGCGGAATCTGTTCACGGTCTTCAACTTCATCTTCGTCGCGCCAGGTGTCATTTCCCAACTTCAGCCTCTATTTATCGACCGCCGCGATATCTACGAGGCACGTGAGAAGAAGAGCAAGATGTACCATTGGGCTCCCTTCGTTACTGGCCTCATAGTCTCGGAAGTACCCTATTTGCTAATTTGTGCTTTCCTGTATTACATTTGTTGGTATTTCACTGCTGGCTTGCCTACCGCACCAGAATACGCTGGTAGTACTTTCTTCGTCGTGGTAAGTCTCCTCCCATTCCCAGCCACCCTCGAGCTGGCATCGCGAAAACTGACATGGAACCAGGTCATGTATGAATTTTTGTATACAGGCATTGGACAGATGATTGCCGCTTATGCCCCCAATGCGGTTTTTGCATCTCTCGTCAACCCTCTCGTTATCACAACTCTGGTCTCATTTTGCGGCGTCATGGTACCGTACAGCCAGATCCAGCCCTTCTGGAAATACTGGTAAGCACAGTTCACATTACTCGTCCAAGAACCCGACTTCAGGCAAAATCTAACAACCTTCTTTCACAGGATGTACTACATAGACCCCTTCAACTATCTTATGAGTTCTCTGCTTGTCTTCGTTACTTGGGACAAACCTGTCAAGTGCACTACCAACGAACTCGCCATATTTGACCCCTCTCCGAATTCGACCTGCGGTGACTATCTTGCAAATTATATGCAAGGGATGGGGTCAGGCACCAACCTCCTCAACCCAGACGCTACCACCGACTGCCGCGTGTGTCAATTTGCTGAAGGCAGCGACTTCCTGCGGACCTTGAATCTCAAGGAAGAAAGCTACGGGTGGAGAAATGCGGGCATTGTTGTTGTATTTGCGATTGGCATATACGGGTTAGTGTATCTTATGATGAAGCTGAGAACAAAGGCTACGAAAAAGGCTAAGTCTTAGATGAAAAGGGTAATTATTGAGATTAGTAGTGTAGGGGGACGGCGGTCGGCCAGCGTCGGGCAAGACGGATTGGTCGAAAGTGTGGGTAAATTACTCTGGGTTTTAGATGGGGAGATTGTTTTCTGTGTTCATTGCCTTGGGTTTGGCGTCTATTTCGATTATATTTGCCATCTTTTGGGAGGAAGTTCCGATCCAAAACAAAAATTCCTTTGATGGAGATAACGCGAATAGAATCTCCTTTGTGGCAACTGCCATCGCTCGTCGTCGGTTCGTATCCTTTCCATTATATAAAAACTGTTACTGACGTCCCACTAGCGACATGCTATTACGTGAGAAGGGATACGGATTATATAAAAACGGTGGGCGAAAGGTTTAGAAAAGAAATTCAAGAGCAACGTCATTACTTTGGATGCAACAGTACAGGTGCAAACGTGTGGGCAATATCATCTCGTTCAATCGCTCGCATTTATATTTAACTCACAGTACAGATAGAGCTTGCTCACTCTACAGCCAAACAGGATTGACAAGAACTACTGCGCTCCTAATCCTTACTAGCACATCGAAACAGTCGCGCTAGAGGAAATATTCCCCTATACTATTAAAAGCAGCTTCCTAGAATCCACATATTAATAGAGTTTGTGCATTAACCGCTTTCTTTAAAAATGGCGTCTCGTGAACTATAACCCCCTCTTTAGATAACACAACGACATGCTGACGGCAGTAGCTAGTAGAAAGGAGCAAGTTTGAATAGCAGGTTAGATAAGCATTTTGCTAGGCTCTATCTTTCCATTTCACTAAAAAAAGCTTCTAACTTTGCCTAGGATTCCACAACCCCCACTTCTGCCATTTGCTCTCTTTCCCAACCGTTTGAATTGTGTTCGCGTAAAAGAATGCTCCTTACATCATAATTACTTTGCTAGAGACCATCTCTTCTACCTCTTTATATCTAAAGACTACTATCATCTCTTAATCTATTCTCTTATAGTTATACGTTAAGCTAATCTAGTCTTTGCGTTCTAACATTATCTCTTTATAACACTTAATACATAGTATAACGTATTTCACAAGCGAATGAACAACCCAAGCGAGTGAACAACGGCAATTCTCACCAAAAACTGTGAAGTTTAGAGTGCTATATCTCAGCAACGCTGTTGTAATAAAATATGAAATTGTATATTTGGCCTTTTATAAGTTGTTAAAGTGTTTAATTTAATTTTTAAAACTATAATGCAAAACTAGTAACGTATTTCACGGGCGAGCGGGTCACACGAGCGAGCGGGTCACCAAAACACTAAAATTGACTATTACTGCCTACTACTACACCACCACCCTACATAATGACCCTTATTCGATCGTAATTGAATCCTTGTGCTTCTCGCACGTACGGGAATTATAGCCTATAATACCACATAAGCCACAGCGCTTCTGTCAGCCCTTAGAGCCTACCTGCCGACTACTCTCTCTTGCCACCTCTGTACGGACTTAAGCATCAGCCTCAGCACTGTGAAGTATATCCACTCCATCTCGTATAGAGAGACTACCCCCTTGCATTATACGTCTCTTACGCTTTCTTTCCCTTCTCTTTTTCTGTTCATTTGCTGCCTATAGAGCCTTAACTTCTACTTTAAGTAGAACAGCAGAATGCATCATAACTTGCGCCCCTTTAACAAGGCAGCTAATAGCATCATTAATTAAAGTAGGAGAGTTATTCTAATGTCTTATAACACGCTTCTTAATATGCTTTGTTTGAAAGTTAAGCTCCTTTATAGTTTAAGGAGTTTTTAAGGTCTAATTGTCGCTCTTAACTATTAGAGGAGTTAGAGTTCTTAAGTATAGATTTAAGTAAGAGAGAACATTCTATAGTTTATATAGAACTAGCCCTATAGCTTAGAATCTGCTCTTAATGTTCTACTCTATAAATGTAGCTTTAAATGCTTCTTTAAATATAGAGAGGAACTTAAGCTTTATAATGTAGTTTAGCTAGTTTTATATAAAGGTTTTAATCTACTTTCTATATAAGAGCTTTAGTAGTGTAAAGTAGCTTACATTAAGAGGCTAAAGAATATATAACGAGTATAGTAGTATATAGAGGGTAATTATCTTCCGTTCTATATAGTAGTGTTAAAATTAAGTAGAGAGGTAGCTCTTATACCTATTAAGAATAAGAAGGCAATAGGTTCTAACTATACAAGCATTTGTATGTTAATTAAAGTGTTAAATCTACTTATACCTAATTAAATTTAAAGTCTACCTATTCTTACTTAGTGTAATTACCTAGTCTTCTAGTAATCCTAAGTCCTTATACTAAGTAGAGAGGTAATTCTATGCTTTAAAAATAATAAATAGCAGAAGGGCCTATCTATACAAATTAACACCTTAGATAATTAACACTTACTCTCTATTCCCTAGCTATATAGTCTTTAGACAACTCTTTACTTCTAAGCTTATAACTACCTTTATAGTAGCAATAACTCCTATTATAAAACCTGCTTTATTAAAGTTGTAGATATCTTGCTCTAAGATTCTATATTTTATAACTATGTTTTGTATAAAGGAGAACTACCCTTTAATTATCTTAGGATCTTTACATTTTACTCGTTTATAGTTGTACTTCTAACTAAACTTTAATTTGATTTCTATATAACGCTTTATAAAGCTAGTAGCCTAGTTTATCCTAATAGGGCTTTTGCCTTGTTTAGAGAGTAGAAGGTCTGCTATTTCTTGTATAGCTTGTAGCTAGGGTAGAAACCTATGTGAATCTAGGTTAAGGATATATTAAACAAGAGCTGACTCTTCGTACAAAGTTAATTTTTGTAAGTTAGGAGTAGAGTTGCGTTAAGAAGTAACACCGTTAAGTTGTACACAGAGCGACTTAAATAGGACGTTGTACAACATTGCAGCAGCTCGAATACTCTTAATATTGCCTTCTTTAAGTGCTATAATAGCCAATAGTATTCTACCCTCTTAATTAGAGGATTGGTCTTGTGTTGGTTGTAGCATTGTTAACTATAGATAGGTTGACGCGTTTTAGTGTTTTAGTGACCCGCTCGCTCGTGTGACCCGCTCGCCTGTGAAATACGTTAGCATATATACTTATACTAATGCTCTCGTCTTAGATGATAGCATTAAAGGATACTAATTTGCATCTTGAAATAAACCCCTACACAAACCTTAGATGAAAGTGAGTCTGATCTAAAGTGTGTTAGGATTGTGGCTAACACACTTTAGATCAGACTCACTTTCATCCTGCTCACAATTCGTACGTATATAGCTCAGAGCCCCAGAAGAAGGCAACTCCCCTAATTAAGGTAAGGAACTCGATATAACAGCCAAAGGCACAGTTGTAATGGATTCAGAAGCGGTGGCGGCTCTGATATTGTTGATATATCTGTTTCCGATTTTTCATCTCGTTCACAGAACACCTCTCGTTCACAGAAAAACATAACACTTGCACTGTAGACACCTCTCTAGTGCAAGTATGGTAAACGGTACAGGAATATGGTGTCGTTAATCGTAGTATTTAGGTCCTTAGCATCAACCCATCCGTCAATCCATTAGTTGACTAGGCACCGAGAGCAGCGAAGATGGGGATGCAAGATAATTCTTCGAGTATTAATTTGCTATAGAAATCGAAGCAATATCTTGCATCCCCCCCACTCTCCTCCAGCCAAGCACACCACTATATGCCCACTAACACTCGAAGAATAGTCACATACGACAATAGACTCAAGAGAACTAGGCATCTCTGTCGGAGATGGTCGCTGAATGCAACGACTTTCAGATTTCTATTGATGGAAACTTGATAACTAATTGCTGTATCACGTAACGGTTCTAAGGTTAATGTTGCTTTTATCTAACAACACTAGCATACGAAACGGCTAAATGTACACGGCCATCGCAAAACGGGAAGATGCACAAGCTAGCGCTTTTTTCTAAAACAGCCTAAGTCATCACGTTTACATTTCAGACACAGTTGCAAAACACTCAGGAGCATGGCTTCGATGATTCCATGGTCGACAGGTCGTTGCAGGACCAACTTCTAGCTAGGGAACAGAGGCTCGAGAGTCAAACTCACCGAAAACAGCTTACACGTCCGCTCTGCTATACATAAGCTTGAGATCGGTGGATTTGTAGTTGGGTAGGTGACCACCAACGAATACCCACTGTTGTATGTTTTTGCTAATATTTTTTTACCTACGTGAACATGTGAATGATGATGCTCTGGACGAGAAAATGGCAATCGGGAGGCATAGAAGCGACAAAGTAAGTGCTTGGGGGGACTTACAATGGACAGCGACGAATAGCAAGTACATGACACGGGGAAATTGCCCTCCGTAGCTTGACGGAGCTAGCAATTGATCAATCTATTTGGCCTTGGAGATGGTTACTAACACTAACGGCACGATCGGAATGCTTGCCCATCTAGCGACTTCAAAAGTCATATATCTCCGGCGACGCTACCAGTTTTCTGCACGGCCCCTTGTCAATTAAGCAATGGTGCATTATCTCAATGTTACTCAATATGAGTTTGTTTTATTTGCGATTTTGAGGGGTTATGGGGTACTTATAGGTGGGCTATTTCTCTGTATTGTGTTTCGGCTTGTTGCCTAGGTAGCTTTTCTTCATCACTGTATATATTTTTCTCCTTTAGTGAAGCTATTTCCCCTCAAGATGCGTTTCTCCGCAGCTCTTCCTCTGGCGCTCTTGCCGACAGCATATGCCCAGCTCAACACTCTTGCCAAGGCGAAGGGCATGAAATATTTTGGCTCTGCCACAGATAACGGCGAATTGACGGACACGGCATACGTCAAAATCCTGAGCGATTCGACCGAGTTTGGACAGATCACTCCGGGGAATTCACAGAAGTGGGATTCTATCGAGCCGAGCCAGGGCACATTCTCCTATACCAAGGGAGATGCTATCGTGTCCTTGGCTGAGACCAATGGACAATTGCTGAGGTGCCACAATCTCTGCTGGCATAGTCAGTTGCCAAGTTGGGGTATGTTCAGGATACTATCGACTCGATGAAGATCACAAATTCTAACCCACTCACAGTCACTTCTGGAACCTGGACGAACGCTACCTTGATAGCAGCATTGAAGAATCACATCACCAACGAAGTGACGCACTACAAGGGCAAATGCTACGCCTGGGACGTCGTTAATGAGGCCTTCAACGACGACGGCACCTACAGAACCGACGTCTTCTACAACACCATCGGGCCCGAGTACATCCCCATCGCCTTCGAAGCCGCCGCCGCCGCCGACCCAACGGTGAAGCTCTACTACAACGACTACAACATCGAGTCGTCCGGCGGCAAAGCCACCGCAGCGCTCAACCTCGTCAAGTCCCTCAAAGCTCGGGGCATCAAGATCGACGGCGTCGGTCTCCAAGCCCACTTCATCGTCGGCAGCACACCCAGCCTCTCCGCCCAAGTCGCCAACCTCAATACCTTCATCGCCGCCGGCGTCGAGGTCGCCTACACAGAACTCGACATCCGCTTCACCTCCCTCCCGGCCACCACCTCGGGGCTCGCGCAGCAGACTACCGATTACTATAACACCGTGGCCGCGTGCGTGCAGGTCGGCTGCGTCGGCATCACGATCTGGGATTACACGGATAAGTACTCGTGGATCCCGTCGACGTTCTCGGGACAGGGCGATGCGCTTCCGTGGGACAGCAATTTGGTCAAGAAGGCGGGTGCGTACTATGGTATTGTGAGTGCGTTGGGAGGGACAGCGACGGCGACGACGACGGCGGTACCGACTACTTCGGCTACGACTGCGCCGGGAGGTAGTGGCACTCAGGTTCACTGGGGGCAGTGTGGGGGGAATGGGTGGACGGGGCCAACGGCTTGTGTTAGTCCGTATAAGTGCACTTATTCGAATGACTGGTATTCGCAGTGTTTGTGATGGGAAGGAGATGGGAAGGGGATTTGAGGGATCCGTGTGGGGTGGAGAGTATGAAGTGTGGCCGTAGGGGTGGTAGATGATGTGAAGGACATCTACATAGTGAGCTAGCTCGGTGCTGCTGGCGGGAGGTCTTGTAGAGAAGGATAGCTATATTCATAAAATCCTGTCTGCTCTATAGACATTTGTTATGCCTTGTCGGCATTTGACTTGCGAGGCTGTAGACATTTTCCACCTGCCCTTTTTGTCAATGTTTCATGCACAGTACAACAAGCTTTGATGTTTCTCGCCTATCTTCCTATTCTTACGATAAGTGGACCCCCAACGAGGTCTTGATGGATCCGTAGCAGCTTGTGCCAAGAGTTTGGCGATACTTGGACCAGCTTAAATCAACGACATGGGGTGAAGGACGACCGTTCCCTCCTCATTGGCGGCGCAACCTGCGTAAAGGGGTTTTCGGCGAAGGGCTTTGATCGTAATTATGTCAGAAAGCTCACAGTAAGCAGTAAGTGCCAAGTATTTTGCGAAGTGCGAAGTCGGGACCTTTGCTTGTTTCGGTAACCCATGTGGCGCCGAAATTCGCGACGAAGAAAGATGCCCGGGTTCCCATTCGATCTATAAGGGAGCGGAGTCTCATATACCGCAGCAGAAGAATCCCAGTTCCCTATCCCTGGCTAAATTATTGCTTCCCCCTCACAACCTCACAACACAACTCTCTTACCCCAGAAACCTCGGAAGCAACGACCCGCCAGCACGTCCTCGATTTCCCCGGAGAAGCCTCCAAATTAAATCGCGTAACAAAGCAGGGCCTGTGATTTCCGGATGGCGGCCCGTCTCTGACAGGGGAACATCGAATTGGTGGGATTTCGCGGGGGATCATCGACATGCTGATCTGATATTAACTATGAGGTAGCTAGGGTTAGCTGTGCATGTATCTGTTAGACCCCGCAAAACACCTTTAAGTATAGCTTTTCGCCATTATAGAGAGTACCTTTTGGTTTTATTTAGAAAGCTTGGATTCTAGTGTATATATTTTTCCAGTGCTTGATTTGTACTAAATCAGCTACTATTCAAGCCTAGGAGGAGTTACGCCAGGCTAGTGTTGCAGACCGGAAGCTGGAGCGGCTCTGGAAGAAGAGGGGTAGCAGCTTTCCGCAAAGCTGGCCAACCAATTCTACCCGCAGATCAGGAGCCAATTCCTGCCCCACATGCCGAAGCCCAGGCGACCGGAGCTGAGGAAGCTACCAGAAATGGGAGTGGGAGTGGGAGTGGGAGTGAAGACAATAACGATAGCAGCGTTGAATTTCATCTTTGATAATTACACTATGTACCTTTATATACAATTTTCTATGTAAAGGTACTTACTTATTTTGCTATGACGCGACGCACTTGCTTCCTCCGACAGTGAGCGAAGCGAACAGGCAAATCCGACGATCAGTCAGATGACCTGTGGGGTTTTCGGATTCGCATGGGGTTTTAAAATAAATTGCACTGCAAAGCGGACAAACACACCCTTGCTCCCTCCACCAATAAACCTACAAATAAAATTCTTTCTCTGTCGTAATTTGTTTCTTGGTTATTGTGACAATGGATTTGTATTCTACAACCCCAATTTCGCATCATACCCATAGCGCCAACCGCGTCTTCAACCCATCAAATTGCAATCTGCAGTATCAGTATGGAATGTTCAAGATGACGACTCATTGGATGACTCTCTTCCATCACTTAACGAGTTGTCACGCAATCGAAAAATAGAGGCCCCTTAAGTACCCTCTTAGGATCATGAGCCCGTCTATAGCTCGAAGCGCTAACTATTCAACGAGGGCTATGTACGTACTAATCCCACAACCTTGAACTCAGTCTTTACGCAGGCTAACTAAGGTAGGTTTCGTACCTTACCCCTATATTAGCAAACACTTTACTAATTCCCTACATAAGTGTCTCTAATCATTAAAGATGACAGCGAAGGTAAAAGCAAGGATGAAGCTGAGGCTAGGCTTAGAGTCCTTAGGGTAGGCTAATCAACTATATATAAAGTAGGTGGCATAACTAGACTAGTAGTGCTGCTTCTATTATACTATAGCTTGCTTATGCACTTTAATAGACAGAGAAAACTAAGATAAGTATTACTTAGTAGCCTTTAGCTCCTTAGTGCCTTGTTAGTAGAGTAGGGAGAAGGTATTTAGTAATAGGGCTTCTAATTATATCTTATAGCTATAGATGTAGTAAGGTAGGAGACGATTGAACTTAATATAACAGTAAAAAGCATAGTTGTAAGGACACAGGGCACCGTATCACGAGAAGTTGTATATGGGAGTGCAAGTCGGATATCAGTCGGTACAATCCTATAGGTCTACTACGAAGGATACAAAAAAGATAGAGATGTAACCCTCTATGGCTGTTTCCTTAAATACCCGAAACCGCTCCGACTCAGCTAACTCCCTGTTTGCCTAAGGCTTCCTTTCGCTATGTGCCTAAGGGTGTCGGTCGCGACTGCCCCGTAACGGCCCTGAGTCTCGATGGCGCCACATGACGGCCGTAACTAACCCGAGTCAGGAGGCATCCTTACAATAGTTGTAATAGACTTAGAGGTAGTAGCAGCTCTAATATTGTTTACATATCCGTTTCTAATTTCTCATCTCGTTCACAGAACACTATAACTATTAGACTAAGCACACTACTATATATCCACCAACACTCGAAGAATAGTCACATACGACCATAGACTCAAGAGAATTGGGCATCCCGTCCGCTCTGCCATACACAAGCTTGAGATCGGTGGATTAGTAGTTGGGTGGGTGACCACCAGCGAATACCCACTGTTGTATGTTTTTTTTCCGGTTCTTTTTTTGTCGCCCACCTACCTAGGATGGATAAGGAGGGAAGGGGAGGAAGGGAAGGGGGGAAAGGGAGGGATGTGGGCGTAGTGATATCTGGCACAACATTGTCTTGAACACCGCCTGAATGCGATTCTAGCTGTATAATTCTACGCCCTGGAAACAAGGCCTTGATAGTATTCCTAGTGTATCCTCCACACAAATACCCATCCAGGCGTTATGCCAACCGTGGACCCTCTTGAATATGAATTATGACACAGCAAAGTTTGTCTTGAAGACAATGGAAATGGATAATAAGAGCTTCTAGACTAGTACATATACTTACTACGCTGCTTCTACAAAGTGACCCAACGCCACATGAACGCCCAACAACACACCTCTCCATGTCCCTCTATTCCTACAGCATAATGCCCCCGTCTCAGCAGCCCTAAAAAAACATCATTGCTGGAGTCTCCGTCGGCGTCGGCTCCACAGGCGCCGCACCTCCCGCCCCATCACCACCCGGAACCGGGCTCCCCGACTTAAAGAACAAAAACTTAATCGCCACCGCCAGCGCAAAATGCAGGACAACCACCAGCACCAACAGCGCCTTGCCGACCTTGCGCTCCGTGGCTCCCAGCACGGGGTACAGGTTGCGCAGCAAGAAGGCGACGCTGAGTCCGAAGCCGACTCCGACGAAGACCCAGTTGAGGATGCTGATGCGTGACCAGGAGATCAGGGCCACGGGGATCCAGATTAGGTTCGAGTAGCCGTAGAGGGCGACGCACTCGAGAAGCTGGGCGGTGTCGGCGCCGAAGTAGTGTAGGGCGCCCCAGAGAACGACGGGGATGACGGCGGTGTAGCCATAGATGAGTCCCGCGGCACCTGGAGGGTGTTAGTAATGATCTTTCCTTGCCTTTCATGTGAACTCAATGGGGGTAGTGGTAGAGGGGTATCATGTAAAGGGGCACATACCACTCAGCAGCTTGAAATCATAACGGAACCCATCCGAGCTCTTCCCTGTATCCGCTAGGTACTGGCTCACAGTCCCGCCCACAAACAGAATAAACACAACCGTCGTAGCGATCCAGAACGGGCCGTATAGATCTGGGTTGCCATCAAGCACGTCGAGGAAGTTGGCGCGTGGGTATAGTGCTGCGCCGCAGCGGCTCAATACCGAGGAGGTATCGACATCGAAGAACTGGGAGTAGAAGCCGAGGGAGAGGAAGTGCTTCGTCGAGGAAGAGGAGGTAGCTGGTGGGGGGAGGCCGGCGGATGGCTTATTGCTGTTGTTGGGGGAGGTGAAGGTGGAGTTGTGGAAGGAGAGGTCTTCTTGGAGGTCTGTGTGGCCGAGATCACCCTGCGAGATGAAGTTAGCACATGTGGGATGTGAGTTGGTGATGAGGCCTAGGAGGTGGGATGGCGCAAAGGGGAGGGAGGGAGCTCACCTCGTCGTCCACGTCGACAACGACGTCGTATCCCGCGTTGTTGCTGCTCGACATTTTATGTATCGTTCTTCCGTCCTCACCGCGTCGCTCTTAAATTCCAAATCACAGCCCGACTTATTTTTTTCCTTGCCTAGCCGTATGCGTTGTGTCTTCAATATCGATCGCGATATCAGATTCACATCAATAGACTCGATGAACTGTTAGGCCAGCTTTCCCTGACGCTCAGGGCCGCGAATAAAGTGGTCCGTGCACTACAAGCTCCATTGGACATCACGAGGCTGAAAGGCTGTGGCTGAAATGTGGCTGACATAATCCGAGGTCCAGATATCACCACAAACGCCGTCATTAACCGCAACGAGAACATTCTCCCAATTCAAACACAACACTAGGAGACCATCCTCACAAAAACTAGAAGCCATGAATACAGCAACGCCCCGTATTGCTTCCGCCATTGCGCGCGCCTCACGCTCTGCCGCAGCAAAGCAATCTCCTTCCCAGCTTCGCCCTCTCGGGTCCCGTATCCAGAGCATCCGCATACCTACATCAATCCCGCAGTCGCGCCTCTTCAGCATCGCAGTAGCACGCCGCGACAGCTCAAAAACCGCACCAGCTCCCGGGACATCCTCTCCCGCCCCATCAAAAGCACCAAGCAAAATCTACAGCTTCGAGGAGGTACGTCCCACCCCTCCATCCACCCTCCCAAGACCCAAGCTAACCCCCTCCCTCAGGTCCGCACCCACGCCCAAAACCCAACCCCCACCTCCCCCATCCTCATCGACGTCCGCGAACCCGGCGAGCTCCACACCACAGGCCGCATCCCCACCTCCGTCAACCTCCCCCTCTCCTCGTGCCCCGACGCCTTCTTCCTCCCCGCCGACGAGTTCGAGGAGCGCTTTGGCTTCGAGAAGCCGAGAGAAGGGAGGGGGGTGGTTTTTTACTGTAAGGCGGGTGTGAGGAGTCGCGCGGCGGCGGCGTTGGCGAGGGAGGGGGGGTGGGGGCCGGTGGGGGAGTTTCCGGGGAGTTGGTTGGAGTGGGAGGGGAGGGGGGGGGAGGTCGAGAGGTAAGTGTGTTTGGTGGCTAGATTGTCATGGGTTGGAAATAGTTGGAGGAGAAAGTTAAATCAAGCTACATAGATCACAAATACATATATAATCTTCACCACCGTGTCCTCAACAAACCCGACATCCCACGAAAGTCAAAAGATAGCATCGTCATTTACTCCAACTTAAATTACCCAGTGTACGT
The DNA here is from genome assembly GCF_001662655.1 of Pseudogymnoascus verrucosus. Classification (NCBI taxonomy): domain Eukaryota; kingdom Fungi; phylum Ascomycota; class Leotiomycetes; order Thelebolales; family Thelebolaceae; genus Pseudogymnoascus; species Pseudogymnoascus verrucosus. The sequence continues at coordinate 152,359 of NW_017263670.1, forward strand.
ATACATAACACCCCCGTCGCCGGCCCCATCCCATAACCCCAACCGGTTCTACTTGCACGCCCTCCCTGACCAACCCAACCCGTTCATAGCACCTTACTCGTCAAACACCTCCTCCACACGCGGTGTAAGGTTTCGATTTACAGGTGTCGCCGTCGACATCTGCGGTGCGGACGACGAGGTAGTTGTGGCAGTGGCTGCAGGAGGTTGGCCGGGGACTTGTAGTGGTCTTGCCGAGGTGCCAGAGGAGGCGGCTTTGCTAGACTTCTTCTTGGACTTCTTCTTTTCCTATATAATTCGTTAGTATTATCATTCAAGTAATCAAGCTGAGGTAGGAGAACAAACCTCTTGCCATCCCCACACAGGCCTGAAGCTGTCAAAGAATCCAACATCCTCGAAGAGGTTAGGGTACAGCCAGAGTCCCGGCGGCGCCACAAAGTACGTAAGACCGAAGAGAATAAGACGGAAGATGCTCATAGCGAAGAATAGACCAATCAACCCCAGCATACCCATACTGAGATACCACACCCCCAAGCGCATCTTCATGGGCCAAAGCGGAAACATGACGATAGCAAACACAATCGCCAGCGCACCAGCAGCATACAGCTTCGTCATGACCTGCGACCCCTCATACAGCCACACAAAGTGCAGCTCCTCGCGACACTCCTGCTGCTGCTCGATCTTCACCGTCCACAGCCCCTTGACGCGCTTGCCCTTGGCAACTGGGCCGTGGTCGTGGCCCTCATGCGGGTCAATCTTGGAGACGCGCAGGGCGAGGAGAGAGAGCGGGAGGAGCTTGAATACGTTTTCGAGGGAGGGGCGGTCGGTGATCGGGGGGAGGAGGGCGTTCTTGGCGCGAGCCTTCTCGTACGCTGGGCTCTGGAGGGCGCGAAGGGCGCGCTTGACTTGGGTGGTGTCAGTGGTGGTGGTCAGAGGGGAAGAGTGAGTGGGCGAATGAACGACTTACCCTTGAACATGTCCTTGCGCTGGCCATTCAGAATACACGTCCGCGGCTTCAAGTCCTGGCTCTTGAGGAAATTGGCGACGGCGATAGCAGCTGGGTTAGGTGGGCCAGGAGTAATCGGCTGTGGTTGCCCTTGGGCGGGACGTTGACCTCCGCCTTGTTGCTGCTGCTGCTGCATCTGCTGCATCTGCTGCTGCTGCATGTGCTGTTGCCTCTCTTGCTGCTGCTTCTTGAGCATCTCTATGAACTCAGGGACAGAGACGCCCTGCTTCGCGGCGTCGGCGGCGAGCTGGCGCTGCATCATCTGGATCTGCTCTGGGGTCGGTTGTTGCCCCGGCTGCAATGGGGGAGGGCCGCCTGGACTCGCCATTTTGGATGTGCGGGGTTGTTGTGGAGCTATAGGAGAGAAAAAGACACTGAGGTATCTGTATGTACCTGTGTGGTGTTGTTATCCAGTGGTGTTGTCGTGAGCGTTTTGCCTGGTTGTGAGTTTGGATCGCGCTTCGGGCTACGTGTTGGACTTTATTTCAAATGAGAATCATCATATCTGTCACTAATCGTGGCTGGCGGGACATGCCGCAAGCGCAAGGCTGACAAGCCTCGTTGTCCTCAGGCGTCGCAATGCGCGAAAGCGACCATGTGAGAGATGAGTGAGCGTATGTCATCAGTTCCCCCATCTCGGCCAGCCAGCATAAATTGGCATCAACACAATCAATTGTTGGCGATTTATACAATGAGCTTCTTCTACTTCTAGTTGTTATATATTTTAAATACCTAATTTTTCTCCAAATCTGATGTCTCGTTCCCTTCTCATTTCAGGTGTCGGGTTGAGCGCGAACTATCCTAATGTCGTCTGACGACTATGCGCCTGGAAACGATGCGCTCCTTTCTGTCGACGAGACGCGCGTTCAACTCTCTCAGAGAGATCTCTCTCTTTCGATTCCTATTAATTTTATGACCGTTCCGGGGGTATCCCTTACCGCGGCATGCTTTGGGGATCGAGTGATTGGTGAAGGCGAGCTGTCGCGATGTTTCTCAAATCTCTTGTCAGTAGGATTCCGTCGCTTTGAGCTGGACCTGTAAGTTTCCAATTGCTGCAGATAAGGGCCTTCACTGATTATGATTTAGGTATTGGGATGCTGGACGAAGTTTGTGGAGTTTCTGTCCTGTCGAAATGAAGCAAATGCCAGGAAACGACAACGGCAGCTCTTCCTTGTCGCAAAGTCGCACGACGCCTGCAACCACAACGAATCAAGGTAGCCTATCATTTCCAGCCGGTGTGGCAACTTCAATATCAGCACAAGGTACCAATGATGCTTTGCTTGTCTCGGGAACATCAGAAGGTTCATCCGGCCCTCCGGCGCCAACACCATCAAGTGAGCCGATGCACGCGGAGGGACCCTACACGTGCTCGCCCGCGGCGACTCTAGAGACGTTTGGACACCAATTGCACAGCTATCTTGTAGATACACAGAACACACTGGCGGCTCAGATCTCATATTATGTGTTTAACATCCACGCCGCGGCATCACCGACGTCACCCGATTCCCCGGCGCAAGCTCCTACTAATCCCCCTGTTGGCGGGGAACTCATCGGGGGCATGCTGAGCAGCAATCTCACTTCATACATATACTCCCCAATTAATCTATCCAACAACCGAGCCAACCTGAACTCGTCGTGGTACACCGTCCCCGAACGCTACCGGCCCGTGTCGGACTACTATTCCATCGCAATAGACGACAACGGCGTTTGGTCCACCGACGATGGCTGGCCCTCGGAATCCTTCATCGAGTTCTCCAGTCTCAAACGTGTTCTATTCCAATTCGGCACCATCGACCCCCAAATGCAAGGCGCCGACTACACCCCCGACACCTCCATCCTCTTCCCCCCAGGCTACATCACCCAACCCCAACCCGGCGTCTCGCTCAACTCCACCGACCGCCTCACCAGCGGCTGCTACCTGCACTCCCCGCCCGCGACTCCCTCCAACACCAACTCCTCCTGGGCAACCTACGCCCTCACCACCCCCCCCACAAACAGCACCCTCACCTCCCTAACCACCTGCGGCATCTCCCCCCACCTAAACACTACCCTCACGGCCCCCGCCTCCACCTGGCCCCTCCCCTACCGCTCCTTCGCCCTCTCAACCCACTGGTCCTGGGCCCCCTCCGAACCAACAAACTACTCCATGAGCCTCTCCCCCGCCAACGCCGCCCTCATGCGCTGCGCTGTCGCCTCCCCATCCGGATCCTGGGCCGTAGCTTCATGCGCTGATAAATACTTCATCGCCTGCCGCTCATCCCCGTTCAACTGGTCCATCTCTGACCACCCCGTCGCTTTCCCCTTCGCCGCTTCCGCTTGTCCACACGGCACTACGTTCGTGGCCCCGGCTTCGGCGCTGGAGAACGCGTATCTCGCGCAAGCGCAACAGGATACCCATCGCGATTACGACAGGCGGGGCGTGTTCGTCGCTTTCAACTCCGTGCAAGTCGACGGATGCTGGGTCATTGGTGACGCCGACGCAGAGTGTCCGTATGATCGCGTGACGCTCCTTTCGTTTGCGAGGGAGAGGGAGATCGTGGTACCGACTGTGGCGGCAGTTATTATTCTGGTGATCAGTGCATTGACGGTGTTTAGTAAGGTGGCGGGGAATAGGAGGGTGGGGAGGGGGAGGAGGGGGAGGGATAAGTGGGGGAGGGCAGCGGCGAATGGGTTTGTTTATGAAGGGGTGCCTTTGTAGTGTGTATGAGAAGGGGGTGTTTTTGTTTTAAAGGGGGACTTTTGCTTTTAGGGGGAATGGGGGAAGGCGTTCAGGTGGTGAGACCGGGTATGATCTTTGCATTTTACAGCTGGGATGGATCTTTTGATTGCAGTTGAGAGGGAAAGATGGAGCCAGGACCAGGGAGCAAGGAAAGGAGAGAAACAGGAGATGCCACACGTGATCCTGCCAACAGTCATCATGTGACATCTCCCTCGGATTTCTCGGCGTCGACGGTCCAGCCATCCGTGGTTCACAGCCAGTGGTTCACAGTAATACACAGTACAACAAATGTGACAAAGTACCTCCACACCCACTGTCGTACGAGCGAGTACAACAGCGCCACAGCCACAACGGCAACTTTCGTATTCGGATCGGATCCTCAGTGTAGGCTGGTGATTGGTGGCGGTCCCTTGCATTGCTTATTTTGCATCTCACGAGCATCTTGCGGGAGCGTCTGGCTTGCATTAGGGGCGGTGTGTATCACTCACTTACTGGAAGCTGGAAGTTAGAGTGCTGATGCAAGAACTTTCAACGCCGTCACCACGATAATGAGGAGGGGGATGAGGGAGAGTGGTGCACTAATTTGACGTAATTAGGGGGGGGATTATAGTAGTAGAATGGGGGGTTTTAGGGATGCATATCCTCATTTCCAGCGTACATAGCGCTACACTTCCACTAGAGATACCCTAGAGAGCCCTATTTCGGGGGCATACCGTTCGATTCTATCACTTCTTGCTTGTAATCCGGATCGCGGATGTTGGTAAGCACCGAAATATGAAATGAAATGCCAATTTTTCTAAGAGAAATACCTGCTTACATAAGCCATTTCTCCAATTGCATGTACCCCACTTTACGGAGTTAGAGTAAACAACCACTCTCCGAAAATCAAATTTAATTAAATTTCACCCTATCCAGCCAATTACAGCCCTTTATTTACACTCTTCGCCGCTGAAAAAGTAAACACTAACCCGTGAATCCATTAATTTGCATAATTTGCCTGTATTATTCAGTCAACCTAGCACAAAAACTACACATTTAGGGGGTTTCTTTGGGGAAAAGAACCGCATCACAGGCAGTCCACTCACTACGCTCCTTCTCTCCCTATCCCTAATCTCTCTATTTCTCCTAGATTACTAGTTGAACCACCCTCCCGGAGCTTCTTTATTACCTCCCTCCACTTCTCTGCGGCCCGGTGTACCCTGGTCCCCCTTTAACAGATTGGCGTCTCTCGCTACTCTACCTGACTTCTTCCTCCTCTCTTTCCTCCCCTTCCTCTTTTTATCCCCATACATATAAACGCGACAATCTCGCAGCTTCATTCTCTCACGCCGTGTCCGGAGAGATTGACTACAACCCTCGATATGGCGACCATCCAGGACATCAACAACGCGACTGCGTTCGCCTCCCCCGTCGCCGACGCCAGCTTCGCCTCGTTCGTCGAGAACCCCTTCGTCGACAACATCATCCAGACCCTCGGCGGCTTGTCAGCATGGCAGATCGCCTTGACCCTCTTCCTGGGCCTCGTCGTCTATGATCAGGGTACGCTTTTACCACCCACCCGCGAAGCAAGGGAGAACACATGGCTAACGAAATAACAGTCAGCTACATTTCCAAGAAGGGATCCATTGTTGGCCCCGCTTTCAAGATCCCCTTCATGGGCCCCTTCCTCGAGTCCGTGAACCCCAAGTTCGAGCAGTACGCGGCCAAGTGGGCTTCCGGTGAGCTCAGCTGTGTCTCCGTCTTCCACAAGTAAGTCACAAGCAGCACCCTACAGACATCAATTGGCACGCGATCTAACAGCAACCCCCCAGGTTCGTCGTCATCGCCTCCACCCGCGACATGTCCCGCAAGATCTTCAACTCACCCCAGTACGCGAAGCCCTGCGTCGTTGACGCAGCCCACAAGCTCCTCGGCGCCGACAACTGGGTCTTCCTCGACGGCAAGGCCCACGTCGACTTCCGCAAGGGCCTCAACGGCCTCTTCACCCGCTCCGCCCTCGACATCTATCTGCCCGGGCAAGAAGACGTCTACAACGAGTACTTCAAGAAGATGGTGCAAGTGACCGCCGACGCCGGCGGCAAGCCCGTCCCCTTCATGGCCAACTTCCGCGAGGTCACCTGCGCCGTCGCGCTCCGCACTTTCTGCGGAACCTACATCACGGACGAGGGCGTCAAGAAGATCGCCGACGACTACTTCCACATCACTGAAGCCCTCGAGCTCGTCAACTTCCCCATAATCATCCCCTTCACCCGCACCTGGTACGGCAAGCGCGCCGCCGACCTCGTCCTCATCGAGTTCTCCCGCTGCGCCGCCAAGTCCAAGGCCCGCATGGCCGCCGGCGCCCCCGCAAACTGCATCATGGACCAGTGGGTGAAGACCATCCTCGAATCCGCTGCCTACACCGACCGTCTCAACTCCGGCGCCTCCATGGAGGGAATCACCAAGCCCGCGCCCCTGCTCCGCATGTTCTCCGACTACGAAATCGCTCAGACAGTCTTCACCTTCCTCTTCGCATCCCAGGACGCCACTTCCAGCGCCGTCACCTACCTCTTCCAGACCATGGCCCAGCGCCCCGACGTCCTCGACCGTGTCCGCGCCGAGAACCTCCAAGTCCGCGGCGGCGACCGCGACAAGCGCGTCACGATGGACGATCTCGACGAAATGACCTACACCCGTGCCGTAGTCCGCGAACTCCTCCGCTATCGCCCCCCAGTCCTCATGGTCCCCTACCTCGTTAAGAAAGCTTTCCCCATCACCCCCGAGTACACCGTCCCCAAGGGCGCAATGGTGATCCCGACCACCTACCCCTCTCTGCGTGACCCAGAGGTCTACCCTAACCCCGACACCTTCGACCCAGAGCGCTGGATCTCGGGAGATGCGGAGACGAAGGGGGCGAAGAACTTCTTGGTCTTTGGCACGGGAGCGCATTATTGTTTGGGACAGGTTTATGTCCAGAGGAATTTGGCGCTGTTGGTGGGGAAGGCGAGTATGAGCCTGGATTGGGTGCATCATGCTACGCCGTTGTCGGAGGAGATCAAGGTTTTTGCTACGATTTTCCCCAAGGTAAGATTTGCTTCCACCCCCTTTTTTCTTGGGGGCTTTTTTCGATGCTGGGATGTGTATACTGACTATAACAGGATGATTGCCCGTTGACATTCACCGATCGCCCAGAGTCAGCGAATGAGTTGTAAACACAAACACGTCCTTTTGCGACGATTGTACCTACCACCATACCTTCTCCGGACCCCGATCCGATAGTGTGTTCATCTGCACCACACTTTTTAAATCCCCCCGTCTCTTTACCTTGACGGGCGGGGGTGATAGATGGATGGATAGAAGGAAGGACGGCGTTTTCTTTTAATTGTTATTTTTAATAGGGAAATGGGGGAAAAACTTCTAATTTTATGCTTAATAATGGGTGGTGGAAGAGAGACAAGATTGGGGGTGGATGGGGTGGATGGGGTGTTTTTTCGTCTTC
>NW_017263670.1:159596-201827 GCF_001662655.1 Pseudogymnoascus verrucosus
GGGGAGGAGGTAGTAGATACATATATAGTGTGTGTTATCTGTGGTAGAGGGGGAGAAAAGAATTGATTGAGCTTACGCTTATGTTTACTATTTCTCGTCTATGTGTGCGTTAAATGTCTTGTTTGAATGGGAAAAATGAATAGCACAACTTCATACAATGGGTTGTATATCCAAATCATGCCTACTACGTTTACAGTGGAGGAGAATATCCCACGTAGCCACACTTCACATCACATCACACCAAGCATAGTACACACAAAAGTCATCGAAATCGAAGTGGTCTATTCCCACTCCCCTATCCTATACTATCTCGCTCTGCCGTCTATGGCGACACTCCTCAACACCCAGTATCCATCCTTCCACGCTGTCCAACCCCACAGGGCTAGATCATCTACCCACCACACCATCACCACACCCCTCACACAGCCTCATCTCAACCCCACAGCAGGAGATAGTCCATACATAACCGCCATTACAGCCTCGTCTCAATCTCCCCACCGCCATCCACCATGCACGCAACCCCCCCCCCCCCCCCCAAAAGCAGACAACCCAAAGCCAAACTCCTAAAACCCCCCCTCTTACCCAGAAAAAAACACAAACAAATCCACCCCAACGATTCAACAGGAACAGCCTAACAGCAACAGCAAAAGCAAGTGAATGGAAAACAAAAATTATAATGTACACAAAACGTGGTACAGCTTCTCTCTCTTCTTCTCTCGTCCGCTGGAAGATGATGATCTGAAGTGAAGTGAAGTGAATAAAAAACGATGCCCAGCAAAGATTCTAGAGAACGCCGGTATGCAATGGGAACATTAAATGGGGTGTTGGTGAGGGAGATCCCCTCGCATCCGGGTATCCAAGGCCGGCATTGTCATAAAACAGTCGTCTCGAAAAGTCAAAAAGAACAAACCCGCTCCCACATCCGCCCACTCTCAAGGCGTCTTCCCTCTCTTTCGCTTCTCTATGCTACTCTCGCTATCAAAGATATCGCTCACCGCCGCCACCGACCACGTCCCGCACGAGGAGTGTATGACGAACAGTCCAAACGTGGCGATGTTGACGAGGTGATGCAGCATATACACATACGTCACGCCGTAGACGGCGGCGTACATGGCGATGATGAAGAAGAAGGAGGGCATGGCGTAGCGGAGGCGGTTGGAGACGCGGGGGATCATCTTGCCGCTCGTGAGCGTCTCGACGAGGAGGATGAACGGCATGATGGAGAGGACGTTGTGGTGGGAGGAGAAGGGCGTGAGCCATTGCACGACGATGTTGTTGGCCCAGACAACGAGGATGGGGAGGTTGATGGCGGGGATGGTCCAGAGCATGAGGGTGAAGACTGAGTGGGCGTAGTTGTAGAAGTGGTGGTTTGCTGCTGATCGCGTGTCGCTAGCCAGTCGCCATGCGCGGGTGCAGGTCGTAATCTGGACGAGGCAGGCCACCAAGTAGGCAAACTGGTAGGGGATGAATGTCGCCACCAGTATTAGTAGAATGCCAGTTATAATGAGACGTCTTCGTGTCGACGAAGGATAAAATGCAGCCGAACTGGATAGCCTCTTGTCATTCTTCCCGAGCCAAGCTGGGCTTGTATGCACCAGCCCATACACTATCGAGCAAGTCTGAATCAGGAGCAAGAATCCGTAGTTGATTATGATGCATATCCCGACAGAAATAACCCCCGTGAGCGGTACCAGGAACCAGAAAAATGGATCTCGAGACCCCAAAAGGAGCTCGTTCTGCTTGAAATCCACAAGCGGCGATGTTACATTCCCATTCCAACTCCATGGACTCGAGTTCGCTGAGACTGGTGAGGCCGAGCTCGATGAGAGAACCCACGACACAATCGTGAGACACAACATAACCAGCGGTATGGTGCGGCGGAGACAAGCGTCCATGCCCTCAGTAAACGAGACGAAAATTCCGGTGTCGTTATATATCGAAAGCTGCTTTCCAATAACCAGACAAACGATAAGCAGGGGAAATGCAGCAATGATGGTCCTGTAGCGCATGTACAGTTTCCCGAAACTCCCAAAAACGTCCACGGTGAGAGATACGTCGACTGATGACCCACAGGTAGGGTCTGTCCATATCTGCAGGCTGATGCCTTCGTGACCTTGGCGCGGCTCAAGCGGAGGAGGCATGAATGGGGCAACACCGTGCAGGTTGATGCTCGCCTGCTTGACGTTGACAAAGTATTTCGATTCGTATGGCTTTGACAGGTACTGGCGTACCAACGGCGTGAACAGCTGGCCTTCATCTCCGCAAGCTTGATTGCCCACGTTCAAGTTGTATGAAAGGAGACTCGAGTGTAAAGCAGGGATATTTACTTCCATGACCATAGGACGTTTATCCGGTAGTTTTGTCTTCATTCCGAAAGCCAGGAGCTTTTTGAGACTCAGAGACCCCACTCGTTTTGATACCTCATTGTCGCTGAACTCCGCAACAACCCAGCCTGGGCTTGGCTCTGTAGCCTTGTCGACAATCGCAACGAATTGATGATCCGCAATATCAGCCAGCTCATATTGTAGATACGAAAATGGGGTAACCGGTTCGTCATCCTGGCCGATGAATGGATGCTTCGACTCCCGTGTGGAAGCAGGAAGCTGGATAACATCGGCTGCAGCATTCTTGCACGCAAGTCTCGCCGACCCCGGCTTATCACCAGAGAGGTCGATGTTCATAGAGAGCAGAGTAGCCGACTGTCCAGCCTTCAGGGGGAATACACTGCAAAACAGCACCTCTAGCTTCCCGTGTCCTCCATCCTCATCAGGCTTCTGGTCAGAGAGCAGAGTGAATCTCGTCCCGGGTAAGTTGGTTGGTATTGGCAGCAGATAGGCCTGAGGTTTACGCGACTGCCCGAACTTCCTCAGCGTCAAACTCTTCCCCTGCTGCAGTATTGAGTTCGAGCCGTCCTCGAGTGTCAGCAGAGTGCTCGGTTCCTTCCGCGGCAGCGTCCTCTCAGCAAATGGTTCCATTCCTGTTAAAAGACGTTTCTTGAACAAGCGCATCCTCTCCGCCCTGGGTTTCGTCTGAGCTGCTCGGTTGACATCCACCACATCATATAGCGATTTTATCACAACCTTTCGGAATTGGTCGCACCATAGGATGGCCTGGTGGTCCATGCCCGTCCAGACTGTCGGGACAGTGGTGGTGAACACTGTAAACCCATGAGTCTCTGGGACAAGCGACTCCAGACTTGCGTAATCCGAGGGCACCATCGTATCTAGTCCTCCACCGGCAATAGAAATTAATGTAACATGCCACAGCGGGTTGTTGTTTGCCCACTGCTGAGAGTATGCCTCACGCCAATAGCGGTTGACATTTTCGTATATCTCCACAATCTGCGAATCAAACGACACAGGCGGGCGCGCATGGGGTGCCGACATTGTTATTATGGTATTAATGGAATTTGATTGGTAGTTCGGCATTACCAGCATCGTCCGCGCGACAATCCCGCCCATAGAGTGTCCCAGTATTATGACTGACGTCGGGTCTGGGAGGTCAGGGTCTCGTTGGGATTGTCGCGGATCGTGGTATAGGGAAAGAATATATGCCACAGCTTCGTTCAAGTATTCGGCTTGGTCGAGGATGGCCTGGCCATGAAACGCTGTGAACTCTTCGTTGAAGTCGACTGTGAAGAAGTCGAGATTCCTCGTTCCAGCCTTAAGGACGGCCTCGTCGTGTCGGAGGACATCGTGGAAATAGTTCGCAGCTTCTGCAGCAATTGGTCGGACCTGCTTATAGCTTCCTGCGTTTCCTGGTATGAAAAGGATTGGGACTCCCTTGACCTGTTGGGCATTAGTATGATCTCATAAGGAGCAACAATCGCATTACCTTTGTGTCCTCATCTACCGTCGCTTCACGGTATAGATATACAGAATATTTGCTGGCAAAGCGCGTGTGCTCCGTGTCAAAGTCCTTTAGTTTGGCAAACGCTGGCCTCATGTATGACATTCGGCACCCCTTGCTGTCCAATTGTCGCGTTGTGAAGGAGTAGAAGATCATGAACATCGACAGGATCGCAAGCAGCGTTACAGCGAAGGTAGTCGGCGAATTTGACCAGGGACTCCGAAACTTCGTCCGTCTTGCTACGAAATGGGGTGGCATCTTGCCGTCGTTGATTACCTCAGTGGGAGGCACAGCGACGAGGCCTGATTTCGCAGACCCGTTCTTGGTCACAGACCCATTCCGTGTCTCCCCAGGCTTCCAGATAGTATTGCTCGGCCTTCGACTCCTCGCGGTATCAGGGACATCTATACTGTTCCGCGACTCAAACGATCTTCGTATGTGCTGGTTGACCCCGAGCCGTGAGGGCGCATCCAGAGTTTCGCTATTGTCCCGTCGCGAAGGGGGGCGAAAGCCATTGCCACTACCGTTCACCTCCGTACCTTCCCAAGTCGAAGTTATAATATTGTCAGGAGCGACTGGGGCCGCTAGGGTCGAAGGATCCGAGTCGTCATCGCCGTCGTCCTCTGCGGCCGATGCAGGAGATCGTGGCCGCATCTATAATAAAATTAAGAGAGCCACTGTTGCAGAATTGCTCCCCTTTCCCAACGCCTCCTTTGGCCTACGACACGACGGTCTTTTCGAAAAGAGGTAATCGTGTAAAGACTGAGAGTACTCTTGAGTACAAGAGGAAGGGAAACTTGGCAGGAGATGGGGTATAGAGTAGGGTAGGAGGAGGAGGGGAGGGAAGGTTCTGTGGGTGAGGAAGGAGATACCCAGGGAGATTTAACGGGGGGGGGGAGGGAAGCTTTAGATTTGGTACATTGGTGGAGAGCACGGAGTACATTTCGTAGCTTCCATAGGCGAACACACACGCAACACGGGCCACGACGACTTCACCGCCTTTGGGAATTTAGTAGCACACAGTCACTAGTAAAGCACTCTAACATTAATCCCATAATCCCGTAATCACACATATGTCACTTTCTTTTTCAATCTATATTCTAGATCCTCGAGTACAGGTACATTATATATCCCTTGCTTTCAAAGCTTCAAAATACGCATGCAAGGGTACTTGCGTATCACATAGGTGGCAAGGCAAGGTAGAAAAGTGCTGGTTGTGGTATTGTTATGCTCCCTTCCGACTGTTTGTTGTCTTTTGTTGTCTTTATTTATTGACATCTCCACTGACAGCCTCGCCCAGGGTTCAAATCGTCGCTGCCTGCAAGTAATTCTGGGGCTTGGCTCGCGCCGTTGCTAGTCCGACCCAGTCACTAAGACCTGCGCTTGGCGTCGCCGAACACGTCAAAGGGACCCTTCTTTTTATACCTTAATTCCAGCCTGGGCAGGTGTTGAAGGGACAACAGATAAACAGCAAAAGATGCCTCTGTTCGCATGCTACTGAGAGGGAGGCGCAGGGAGGATCTCTCGTCGACCAGGAGATCTCAGCATGCATCGCAGAATCTCTGTGCAGCAACGAAAGCGGACGAGATGACATAGGCTTTCGGGAGTTAATCGGGACCAGTCATTTGATGTGATTCGACGGTGATAAAGCACACTGACGGAGCACTTCACTATGCTCCCATTACATGTCAACATGGCGCCACCGGGGGCAGAATGACTACTGTGACAGACCCCCAAACCATGGAAATTAGCTCCCGTCGTGATGTGAACTCGACGCCGAATAGGGTCAATCTAAAGTGTGTCCTTGGGGTTTCTGGCGTGAGAAGCTTATCCCCCACATCAAACCATCGAGCCCTATTCGCACGGAGAGGAGAACTCTATTAATCCATCCTGTCGCTGAGAAAATGGACGGGTACTTCCACAACAGGTTGTTGTACTAACGAAGGATTCATGATATGGCACTTGGCAAAACTTAACATTACGCCACAATCTCACAATCTCACAATCCCACAATCCCACGGCCCATCACCAGGATCACGATAAGAATGGGCACAGTCTCAAAGCACCATAAACGTGCCAAGTCATAGGCACTTTGTTCGCTTGAAACATACACCACGGAAGCTGAAAAGAAGCACCATCGAGTGTCTCGGCGTGGCATATAAATCCACTGCCATACGTCAACACAGGTCCATTCAGTGACCACGCTCGGAACAGCTTTTCTGCCATCCTGGCCCTGCCACGGCGCTAAAGCACGCAGCCCGCAAAGTACCACTTTTGAGCTAATCCCACTGCGTCGACTTGTGTCCATCAGCAAATGAGCTCATAGACAATTCTCCAAGGAAGGTGGTTCATGTTGCACACAATTTGGAAATGACAATTGGAGAACCCCTACGTCCAGGACAGTAGCGCATCTATTTCATCTGGCCCCTATCATCGGAACCCTGCCGACTTGTTGGTTGCGGCCAAGATGGAAGTGTCTCCGGCCAAGAATATAATTGCTATCAACTTTCAGGATATCAACAGCGACTGTTCTTTACGATGCACTCAACAGCCGTCGCGTCTCCAAAGCAATACACCAAACGCGTTATTTCTCATCTGCGAAAAGCAGTACGTGGCCCGTGAAACGTAATCCCCATCCCGTACCCCCACCTCCGTCCGTAACACAGCCTCCAGCCCCCAACACCACACCCGCACTCAAGCATTATAATACGCGGCTTATATGCACCGTCGAGGTAAACACGAACAGATCCCGCCCCCGAACAATATCCGAATCCTGCGCGTGCGTCATCAAGCAATTTTCTGAAACAACCCCTCACCTACTCCAAACGGGGCCCTTACCTTCCAATTTGAAGCTATGGATTTTGTCATACAGAACTCCAGTGTGCTGTTACTCGCTGGAGTAAGGGGGAAACCACTTGATGTGAGGTGTAGCACAGGGAGCAAACATTCGGCTTTCACCATGACCTTGACCCGAAGTAACTCCTTGACCCCATATCCGGCGCCAAGGTGATGGCAACGATGCTCCAATCGCACTGGCAAATTCTGCCAGTCTAGGGGCTGAAGAGCTGTGCCCCGCGACAATGTTAATATAGGGATAACGCAAATGATCATTGTATTGCTGACTGCAGCGGCCTCCTACAGAGTGGCACAGGGGCTTCACAATATCGTTTATAACAAGCAATAGATTCCATTATATTTCAATAGTTGCACCATGCGCATGCCAGCATTATCTCCACTAGTAGACAAAGCTCCCCTTTGTCTGGTATATGCCTCAATAGTCATCTAGACATCCGGTGCGTATTATAGCCCTATCAGCACTTAATGGTACATAAGCAATTGCAACTGGTCTTGACTACCCGCCGAGCTCCACCCATCTGATTGATATACGGGGTCCACGTGCAAAAGTGAATAATTGTGTTATTTATACCACGCTATGCCATACAGAATATATACATTAGACTAACTTGATATTACCCCTTCCATCTGCCAACAAAAAAAGTCTCCCTCTGCTACTTAATGAGCTAGAACATTCTGCTGGGTGCTTCGAACAGCCTCCTGCAACCACGCCGGCCAACCACGAAGGGCAGATCCAACCGAATAACGTCCAGGCAAGAATATTTGACCGCTGTTACCGGATAGAATATGGTTCATAATGGTCTCAACCACTGGCTCTGGCTCTAGGAGGAGCGGCTTGAATTTCCCCTGTCCGTGGACTTTGTCAATCAACGCAGTCCGGATGTAAGTAGGGTGAACGATACTAAGACATATGTTAGAGATCATTCTCATTTCAATAACCTCGCGGAGAGTTGCCGCGGTAATCCACCTCCATATCACTTACCTAGTGCGAACCTTCTTCGCATTATACGCGTGCCTCAGCTCCTGTGCCAACCCCTCATGCAGCGCCAGCGCTCCAGCCTTAGAGCACGAATAATCCACATTCTGCACCCCCGTAATAAAGCTAGCCAAGCTGGCAATAGTCACAATGTGGCCATGGTTGCGCTTGATCATCGCGGGCAGGAATTCCTTGATGAGCAGGAAGTTTGAGATCACGTTCACATCGAAGACTTGACGGATCTCCTCCTCGCTCTCGGCGAGCATGGTCTTGATCTTCATCACGCCCGCATTGTTGACTAACACCGTGGGGTCGCCGTGCTTGGAGCGGATGGTCTGGGCTACCTCTGCGAGGTTGGCGGAGGAGGTGATATCAGCCTCGTAGAAGTAGGCGTTTGCAGCTGTGATACTAGTTAGACGAGTGAAAGTATAGAAGTTAGGGGCCAGGAGAGAGTGTTAACTAACGAAGAGGAGTCCTAGGAGGCATAACATCCAAGCTGATAACCTTGATACCCTTCGCCGCCAGCTTCCGCACGAGCAAATCCCCAAGACCACCTGAGCCCCCCGTGACGACTACTACTTCCTGGCTCCACACATACCGGTCCGAGACGAAGTTATTCAGCACTGATTGAGAGAGTAGGCCGTTGACTTTGCGGAGAGAGAGGATGGCCAGTATGGTGGGGAGAGCGAGCTTGACGCTGCGGGGGGTGTTTACCCATCCCATTACGAGCTTGATAGCCAGTGGCTGGAGGCTTTGGGGTATCGTGATCGCCATGGTTACGGTGTGATAGTAAGCGGTCTATAATACGATAAATGCAAATATAAGCTCAAGGTTGATACCCTAGGATGAATATGCCTAGATACTTTACTGAAGAAAGAGTTAAATGCTGGTAGTTAAGATATCCTATATTATAGTTGTGATGGGGGTTGATCCCAAATAGCCTCGGTCCAGAACGTGGTTCTGAGCTTCTTGGCGGGAAGCACATGACAACTCACGAAAGTCGCCCTTGAACACTTTCTTCTCACTTAATCTCGAGCTTCACAATTTACTTTCTTTAAAATAGCAATAAATTAGTATTGAATTCTAAATATTTGACGCCGTCGCGAATGAACGCCAGTATCAAATCTATGTATTGTCTCCCAACCTCCCACGCCAACGTCCCAGGGTCGCACTCTACATAAACTGGCCCCAGACTTCAAACGGTCGCTGTAACTACGCTGTGTACCAGCCACAAGCCGCTGCATTGCTCAAGTAAATCTCACACCTACGCCACGCGATTCAAATCCTTGGCCTTCGCCGCTGCCCGCTGGCAAGCGTGATCAAACTGGATACTCAACAGACTAACCACCAGTGCTGCCAATCCTGAAAACAGCGTGACCACGTAAGCGTTGCGGTAACACTCCAGGCCCAGGTCGCACACGCGATCGCCATCTTTGCCAATGACACTATGGGCGTCGAACACGACGCCATAGAAGAGATTGAAGATGTTCCCGGACAGGACGGGTGCGAGGGTCATGAAGCCCCAATTGGTAGAAAGGCCGTGGATGCCAAACACCTCCGCGACGATTGAGGGGAAGACGCCGAAGAGGAACCCGTACGCCAGACCGCAGAGCGATGAGACGAGGAATAGATAGTGTGGGTCTCTGATGGTTATGGCGAGGAGCTGTGCGATCGTGAAGATGGCTGAAGCTATGGTGAGGCACCATGTGCGGCTTGCTTGAAGGCGTCGCACGAGGATGTCGGACCCAACGCCGCTGAGGAGGCGGCCGAAAAAGCTGCATATGGAGAGGATAGAGACGTGCATTGCACGGCGCTTCGTGATGTAGGTAGGGTCAGTGTTGGGGTCGTAGTGGCGCCACAGGGCAGTTGCGTCATTGCCGATGTTACTACGGCAGATGTTAGGCATGTGTAGTTGTGGATGGGCGTAGATAGGATGACTTACTTGATGGTCATCAAACCGATGCCGGAGAGGAGGCCCATGAGCGCGAAGAGGAACCAGAATTTGGTGTTCATGAATAGGCGTAGGCCACGGATATCTACATGGTGGGAAGGGTCTTTATGAGCCACATTTCCTTCTAAGTCGTCACGAATCGAGGCATTCGATGATAGCAACGAGGACGTCTCGCTGATCTCGATCGGGACGGTGACCGGTGCGGCGGCACCGGACTCTGAAGTGGTTTCCAATGAGGATGTGTTTGATATAGAAATGAGGCAAAGGGAAATACAACGTACCAGGTTCCATAGACGCACGTCGGTTCGCGTGTTTAGTCTCTTGGGATCGAGTGCGGATCAAGGGGTTGGAATCCGTGCTTGAAGGTGTATCGCTTGTGGGAATCGAAGAATATGCCGAATGTGGGTAGATATGCATGAAGAAGAACGAGACAAAGATTATGCCTGATGTTCCAGCAGCAAGGAGAAGCAGGAAGTCACCCGTATTGCCTTCGAAGGCAAGCTGGGCAAACGCAGAGAAGAAGAAGGCGCTGAGGCCAAATGCAGCCAGCGGGAATGCCGTAGCTGTCCCTCGGTGGTGAGGCCAGTTGAGGGCAGAGACTTTCACGGCTGCTGCGAATGCACTGCAGCTTCCGAATCCCGTACATACTGCATAGAAACACAGCGCAGCCAGTGACCCCTCCCCGCTCACATATGCTTGTCGTAGAGGAAAGTAGCCCACTCCCAGCAACAGAGCGCCGGCTAGAACAGCAGGTCGAGGTCCCTTATTGTCGACGAATATCCCAACTGGTATGCCCATAGCGTACATTCCCATATTGGCGGAAGTTCCCTAGATATCTTAGCTTCGGGTCCATAGATGCGTGGTCCAGAGCCTTACGATCAAGTTGCTTTCTGTCGAGGAGAGCTGCAGCTTCTCCGCAAACTGGGGTCCCCACGCCGAATAGGCATACTATTTGAGTCAGCTCAAGCAACGACACAGGTCTGTAGAACCTACGTTTGTCCCGCAAGCAATGGATATGGCTGTGGCAGCGATGCTGGACACAACTCGCGCCCTCGTCAGGGATCTTTCAGAGGCCATTGCAGGCGAATTGGATGCTAATAGTTGCCGGTAAAATTACGAGGCCATGTAGTTGATGAATGCCGTGCTCACAGAGTCGTCGGCAGCTTCTTCTATATCTGCATGCTGAACACTGGATTGGTGGAACGTTTGCTGTTGATTGTGGTCTGTAAGCAGAAGTTGTGTTCATCCCCAAGCCGACGCCGGTGTCTGGGCCTAACTTGGCCTTATCGGGTATTACGCGATAAGGACATGATGATCTAGCCCAATAAGGCTAGTATATGCCGAGCCGCGATGTCATCGAGCAGGCCGCGTGGGTGAGACCCTTCGTCGGCGCTTCCTCAAACCACAACCACGATCGTGCGAGTAAACACAAACTCATAACTGTACTGCTTTCCGCCAGGCTCTATAGCATACTGCGGGAAGATGGGTGCTCTATTATCTATCCCGCTATTGGCGGTGCCCAGCATCGGCACTGTAAGTTGCAGCCTCCCGCGTGGGATGCCTCGTCCTCTTGCTAACACCAGGACAGGTCCTAGGCTTCGCAGCTTCGTGTTGCGGCGCGGCGACTTGCTCAGCGATATGTAGCATGTGCGGTAAATGTGGCAACAGGTATGTGAATTCGAGATACGATGGACTCTCATCAGGCAACTAACTATTGCCCTAGTGTCGCCACACGTATCGCCTATGCCCTTATTCTTATGGTTAACTCGATCTTTGCCTGGATTATGCTCACGCCGTGGGCGATAAACAAACTACAACATTTGACACTCGATTATATGACGATCAGCTGCCCGGAAGGCGCATGCTATGGATGGGTTGCTGTCCATCGCATCAACTTTGCGCTCGGGGTTCTTCACCTGTTGCTGGCGTTACTCCTCCTTGGTGTCAGGTCTTCGAAGGACCAACGAGCCGGTATTCAGAATGGATTCTGGGGTCCTAAGATTATTGCATGGCTTGCGCTGATTGTCCTGTCGTTCCTCATCCCCGATGGATTCTTCATGGTCTGGGGCAACTACATTGCCTTTGCAGGCGCGATGCTATTCCTCCTACTCGGCCTCATCCTCTTAGTTGATCTGGCGCATACATGGGCAGAATACTGTCTATCCCAAATCGAGGAGAACGATTCGAAGGCATGGAGGGGTATTCTCATCGGATCCACTCTTGGGATGTACGCGATCTCGATCACGATGACTGTTGTGCAATACGTCTTCTTCGCTGGCGGAGGATGCTCTATGAACCAGGCAGCAATCACAATCAACTTGATTCTCCTGTTTGTTGTGTCGGCGATTTCCGTTCACCCTGGCATCCAAGACTATAATCCAAAGGCCGGGCTTGCGCAATCAGCCATGGTTGCTATCTACTGCACCTATCTCACCATGTCCGCAGTTTCCATGGAGCCTGACGACAAGCACTGCAACCCCCTTGTCAGAGGGGGACAAGCGACAAGAACTACGACGGTTGTCATTGGTGCTATTGTTACCATGCTTACTGTTGCGTACACAACCACCCGCGCTGCAACTCAAGGCATGGCACTCGGTGGCTCAACCCAAAGCATCAGGCTCTCAGATGACGAGCACGGACTTATCACCACGCAGCCCGACAGCCGCCGTGAAATGCGCGCTGCCGCTCTCCGTCAAGCTGTAGCTGAAGGCAGTCTCCCGGCCGATGCACTCCTGGACGACGACAGCGACGACGAGAGCGACGCTGGGCGCACGGGCAAGGATGATGAGCGTGGCGCGACTCAATACAACTACTCCCTCTTCCATATCATCTTCTTCCTTGCAACGGCCTGGGTTGCGACGCTGCTTACTATGAATTTTGAGGAGGACTCGTCAGAGGATGGCCTTGACTTCGTGCCGGTGGGAAGGACGTACTGGGCTAGCTGGGTGAAGATTGTGAGTGCGTGGGTGTGCTATGGTATCTACACGTGGACTCTGGTAGCGCCAGTGGTTCTTCCTGATCGTTTTGAATTTTCATGAGGAGAGGCTGGTTGGTAGGCGTTGGCATGCTGTGCGCTGTACATAGTAGTTTTTCAATACCGCATTGGTTTATGTAGATACAATCGCGAGTGGAACCTAAATAGTAGTCTTGAGGACTATAATCTGAATGGATATCCCTTTTCTAGTAATAAGGAATGTCTTTCTCCAATTCCCAGTACCTTCCAGCTGTGTCTATAAATATCGTCCTTTTTATAGCAGATGCCCCTTTTCTTGGGGGTCAAGGCGGTTGCCATATTAGGGCGCGCATTAAATTCAAGAAGACGATGCCACCAGCATCTATGCCCGCTGCTACTCGTACTGATCTGACTGCACTAGGTAGAAGGGTGTGCGGGCGTGGCACGAGGGCGTCACGGGGGACCGACTAATCCTGGCACACCACACTTCTTTTACTGCTTGCCATTTAGGCTGGGCGCATTGGTTGTTAAATTGTCCAGCGAAAGGCACAGCATTCGTCAAAAAGGCTTAAAGCACAAGAGATGGAGCTAGCAGATCCGCAACCCCCGAAGTACTATCGGCCCTAATTAAAGCGGAAGTATAAAAATCCATGAATAATTCCACTGTAAATATAATTCGCTCTTTTTGGTCAGTTCCTCCAATTAACTTGTGCCCGATTAAATAACCGGCCTTCGCACTCATGAAAACCTGAAAGTGCTGGTAGATGAAAGAGGCCTTGATATACATGCACCTTGAAAGAGTGAGAATAAGAGTTATAATACTGCCGAACGAAAGTGCCGGATCTGTCGACTATTTCGGCATATATATTAGGTTGCGGAGTAATTCCTACCGTTTTTTCATAGTTCCCTTGTACGACACCGCCTTCTAAGGCGCTATAATCAATATACCCCACACAGAGTTTAAGTTTATAATCTCGTGCCCGGAGCCGGATGGGCAACTATATTAAATTCTTCAAATACACCCCACCGGACGTGTCAGTAGATCACCTCGCTTTTAGGCTGTGCCTATGTCCCGCATATGCGCCATGGGCCCCCGCCATTCCCTCTCAACTGAACTGTATATGAACAAGCCATCAGAATGTGACCCCAGATTTTCCTGATGTGAGACTGACTGCTTTAACTGCATCGAGGAGGAAGAAAGTTGACCGTTCTTTAACTCATAAATATGCTGCTCCTCCGTTCATTCTTCTTGGCCATCCCCTTCGTGGGCTTATCCACGGCGGCCCTCACATACAAAGGAGCAGACTGGTCATCGGTGCCAGTAGAAGAAAAAGCTGGAAAATCGTATAAGAACACAGCAGGGACGAGTCAGCCGTTTGAGACAATTTTGAAAGCCAGCGGTGCCAACACCGTACGCCAGCGTATCTGGGTCAACCCATCCGATGGCAATTACAACTTAGACTACAATATCAAGCTGGCAAAACGAGCCAAAGCTGCTGGGTTGAAGATCTACCTCGACCTTCACTACGCTGACAGCTGGGCCGATCCAGGAAAGCAGCCCACCCCGTCAGCATGGGCGAGCCAGGGTATCAACGACCTTGCCAACACCGTCTACCAATACACCTTGAACATCGCCAACACCTTCGCCAGCAACGGCATAGATGTGGCTCTCATGTCCATTGGCAATGAGATCACTGCTGGTATGCTCTGGCCCCTTGGAAAGATCGCCAACTCGGGCGGAGCATACAACACTGCGCGCCTGTTGCACTCCGCTGCATGGGGTATCAAGGATTCCAACTGGGGAACCAAACCACTCATCATGATCCACCTGGACAATGGCTGGAACTGGGATACCCAGAAGTGGTGGTACGACCTGATCCTCTCCCAGGGTCCCCTCCTTGCTTCCGATTACGACGTCCAGGGTGTCTCGTACTATCCGTTCTACAACTCCGCTGCCAAGCTCTCGTCCCTCAAGACTAGCATCACCAACATGAGATCGACTTACGGCAAGCAGGTCCAGGTCGTTGAGACGGACTGGCCCACGTACTGCCCGAAACCCGCATATGCCTTCCCCTCAGACATCTCGAGCATCCCATTCAGCCCAGAGGGACAAACGACGTTCATGAAGAATTTGGCGTCTACGATCTCGTCAGCTGGTGGGAACGGGCTCTTCTATTGGGAGCCGGCGTGGATTGATAATGCGAGCTTGGGAAGCAGCTGTGGGTATAACTTGATGGTTGATGATACGGGGAAGGCCATGTCTAGCTTGGCGGTATTTGGATCAATCTGAGTATAGTGAACAATATTCTATGCTTTAGCAATATCACGACTTTGGTTCCATTGTATGACTGCCTCTGACTGACTTGTTAAAGAAGATAAAACAGGAAGGACCTGGATAGATAAATCTCAGGGATCCTTCTGCTCCATGGGGGAAAATACTTCTGGTTATACCTCGCGCCTCAGATATGACCATGGAGTCAGGCTGCCTGGGGTGTGTGTGGCCTTGACCCCCACAAGTGGCGTTTGTAATGCGTTGTTCGATTGATGTCCCGTCTCGGGTTACCCCGCCACAAATGAGGCTGACCGCACAAGTCGTGGGGGCTGAGGGGTGAGAGATGGTCCTGCATTTGCGCCGCGCAAGGTTGACCTGCAATACCAACACGGCTTCGCAAAGCTTCTGATATAAAGCACTCCCATGGATGAGAACTATACATATCAGGTGATTCCGCTTCATCTTCTGGAACCTTTGATCCCACTTCTGTGAATCTCCATCATATATGTCGAAAGGCAGTATCGAGTCTAGTGGTCCGTGAGGCTGTAGCACCCCAGCAGGTTCCAACCAAATGGTGTGTTTGCGGGATGAGATATTTTTTCAAATCTATCCATATTTCAACTCTCCTTCACCTATATTTCATGTTTATAACTAATGTGTCAAGAAAACCTTCCTCCGCCGCAAGAAACGGCACGGCGACGGAGACGGATCGAAAAACCATTCAGCTGACGATGAGCTTCGCGATTCGGACGGTACTGCGTCCTCAAATGTCACTGCACACCCCCCATTGCCATTGTTATTTCGACACTCCCATCAAAGTACCCAGTCGGGCCACAAGGACTCCACTCATGAACAACAGCCAGTGTCGCAACCAAAACTTTCATCGAATATCGAGGTGCGAAAACCTCCTGCCAAGGACCCTCTTGGTCTAGAAGTTATCTATAGACCGCCTGGAGAGCACAAGGTTGATATTGTTTTTGTACACGGCCTTGGTGGTGGTAGTCGAAGGACGTGGTCTAAAGGCAGCAATCCTGACAACTTCTGGCCGCTTAACTTGCTACCATTTGAGGCCGAAATCGAGGAGGCGCGAATTTCGACATTCGGGTACAATGGTACCTTTAATGGACCAGGGATCAGAAACTTGATGCTGTTCTCGGAGCTTTCTAAGGATTTTCTATACAATCTGAAGTATGCATCGTATGAGTCTGAACAAGGGACAAAATATTTTGGGATAGGTGAAGTACGTACGACAAATAATATTGATATGTGCTTGAAAAACAAAGTCTAACGTGACTACAGAAGCCCATCATTTTTATAGCCCATTCAATGGGTGGACTTATAGTGAAAGAAGCATACCTGGAAGGGCAAATTGATTTCCGGTATAAGGAAATCATTAAATCGGTCTCATCTATCATATTCCTCTCAACTCCACACCGTGGAAGCAACATGCCTGAGACATTGCACAAAATTTTTGGGGTTACAAACATAAATTACCATACGAAGTATCTTGAAGACCTGGTGCCCAGGTCCCAAGTGCTACAGAGTCTGAACGACCGATTCAGGCATGTGGCATCGAATTTACAAATTGTATCGTTTTATGAAACGCTCCCAACAGCAATAGTTATGCGAAAGATGGTAAGCAACTCGGTTCGAAGTTAGTGAAGGTTTTTAACGGCTAACTGAGGAACGTAGATGGTGTTGGAGAAAGACTCATCCATTTTGGGCTATCCTGGGGAAATATCAAAACCACTTAACGCCGATCATCGCGGGGTTTGCAAATTTGATGGGCCTAATGACCCCAATTACGTTAGTGTACGGAATGTCATCCAGTCACTCATTAAGAGTCACAAGCCAAATGGTAAGCTATGGTTCCTCACTCAAACTGAGTCCGGCTAACAGAGTTAGTGATGTTGGTTGCAGAGGAAGTCCAGGAGAGCAGTGTACCAAAGGTATCATTCGACTTTGAGGCATACCTCTCAGCTCCTGAGTCACCAGAAAGAGACTATAATTTTTTCCGTGACAGGTGGACGCCAGGAACTTGTAACTGGATTCTTAAAAATGCCACATTCAAGGATTGGTTACAGGACACCCGCCGCAACCCCCGAGTTTTATGGATCAATGGGAACGCAGCCAGTGGAAAATCGATCCTTTCGTCTTTTGTTATTAACCACATGGCTCAACTTGGTTGGTCCTGCCAGTATTTCTTCATTCGCTTTGAAAACAACAAGAAGCGGACGTTGAATAATATGATGCGATCTCTGGCATGCCAGCTGGCACGTTCCATACCGGAATATGCCCAAAGGCTAAGGCAACTACAAGTTACGGGTGCTGATCTTAAAACAGCTGATTTCCAAAGCCTTTGGTTGTGGCTATACCAAAGGAGTCTGGT
Source organism: Pseudogymnoascus verrucosus (assembly GCF_001662655.1). Classification (NCBI taxonomy): domain Eukaryota; kingdom Fungi; phylum Ascomycota; class Leotiomycetes; order Thelebolales; family Thelebolaceae; genus Pseudogymnoascus; species Pseudogymnoascus verrucosus. Next base: position 176,843 of record NW_017263670.1, read on the forward strand.
CACATTAGGCATTAAACGTCCATTGTTTTGGATCATTGATGGTGTTGATGAAGCAGAAAACCCTGAATCTATTGTAAGAGTTTTTTTGAAACTCTATTCAGCGACTATACCCATCCGTGTGTTGGTTGTGAGCCGTCCAACACATGAAATCTCATCATCCTTCCAGAAACTACAGAAGCAGATCCATTCAGACAAAATACACATCGAAGGAAACCAAGAAGATGTCCTCAGCTATATTACCAATGAAATGAATCTCGCAGGAGAATCTCCTTATCGAGAGGACATTATCCGCCAGATTCTTGAGAAAGCGCATGGCAATTTCCTGTGGGCCCGTTTTGCCGTGGAAAAAATAAACAAGTGCCATACCAGGTTAGATGTGAAAGCGGCACTGAATGAGCTCCCATTGGGAATGGAGGGACTTTATGATCGAATGGCAAACACAATCCAGACACAGCCCAATGGTAACAATCAGACGCTTTCCAAAATTATTTTGGTCTGGGCAACGTGCTCTCAGCGATCTCTAAGTGTAGAGGAGCTTCGTGATGCGCTGGGAAAGGATAGACCCCTTGATATCTATAGGGCTATTACCGATGTATGCGGAGGATTTGTGGTGATTGATAATGAGGAGAAAGTTTCCATGATCCATGCGACGGCAGTGGAATATTTGTTTCAGAAGGATCGTGAAGATCACCAGCTTGTTATCAACCAGAAAACTGCAAACGACGAGCTATTTAAGAGTTGCATACTCTGCTTGATGGACCCAAAACTTCGGAGTCGGGTAAATCGAAACGATCCACCAGTTTTCCTGGACTATGCAATGAACTTTTGGTTTATTCATCTAGCACATGGATCTGCTACTGAAACAGATGTCCTCATGCTACTGTTTAGGTTCTTACAGGAACCGCATGTGCTGACATGGATAAGCATAGCAGCCAAAAAGAAACAGCTGAGAGGGTTAATAGAAGCTCCTCGGCACATGGTGGCAGTTGCAAATATGTTAAGTGAACTCCATATACAGGATGACAATGCCATAGAGCAGCATAAAGCAATTGAGTTGCTCACAAGCTGGGCGACAGATCTTGTCAATGTTGTTGGGAAATTTGGAAGTTATTTGACCAAGGACCCAGACTCAATTTACAAATTAATCCCGCCTTTCTGCCCAGAAAACTCTGCCATTTATCGGCAGTTTGGGTGGATGGAAATGCAGGCACTTTCCGTTTCCGGAACCTCAGCCACTGAGACCTGGGATGAATGTCTGGCCTGTTTTTCATTTGGGCCAGACGATGATGCGAGTACTATTCTAGCAACCGGAAACCATATTGCCATTGTGGTCTATACCTCGTCATCCAGCCACATATATCTATACAGCTCAATCACATTTAAGGAGGAGCGCCAACTTATTCACCCAGAGTGGGTTCACGAGATCAGAGCTGGTCAAATAGGCGATCATCTTATTACCTATGGCCGTAAGGCTATAAAAGTTTGGAAAATATCCACTGGTGAATGCATTAAGACAATCAATAATGAGGCCAACAATCCAATGCCACAGGCCTTACTATTTCACGACCAGCGGAACCGAATTCTTGTTTTAGGCAAGGACAGATGCATCATATCAATTTCTATCAATGATGGCGATACCGCTGAATGGAAAATAAATCCAAGTATTATCGACAGGAGTCCGGATGATACTAAGTTAAAAGAACCGATATGTTCTGCCTTCAGCCCAGATGGAAACATGATTGCATTCGGCTATAGTGGGCACTTGGTCACAGTGTGGGAGACACAAACCCAGAAAGTTGTTTCCAAGTTGAGCATGAAATTTCACAAAGAGAATATGACGATCCCAAAATATATCGACGGTGAAATTGACAATCTTTTGTGGCATCCATCCAGCGGAGAAATTATTGGCTTGCAACGCGACGGCTTATTGTTCAAATGGGATCCATATGATGATGAATCTATTATAAAAGTGAGGGTTGAGCAAGCATACCGCCTGGCCATCAGTCCAGATGGTTCACGTCTTGCCACTGGTGATGCAGAGCATGTTATCAAAATATTTGCAACGGCTGATCTGTCCCTTCTACACAGCTTATCGACGCAAGGCTCTATCCGTAGCCTTTCATTTAGCACCAACTCGAGGCGAGTGTATGATGTACGGGGAGGGTACGGCAATGTATGGGAGCCTAGCGGTCTAGTCGACCCCACCAGCGTTGTTGGATCCCTTTCCCATAAAGAAGAATATCAATTTTCCAGAGCTCAAAATATCACGACCCTCTATGGGCAATCAATGGCGCCTATATATTGCTATGGCACCGAAAACGGACCTGGGATGTTGCGTGAGATTGGCTCTAGGGCAGTATGGCAGCTGAAAAATGGATTAGACGATGTGCCTATCCATAAACTAGCGTTGAGTGACAATGGAAGTCTAGCTGCAATTGCAGACATGAGTGGGAGGGTTTCCATAAAGGTCATTTCAAAAGACGACCAGGAGAGTGGTGACCTACAGATTCACCACGACTTTGCAATCAATATTGGTCGTAGTAGCGGAGTCATATCTCGATTGCTATTTCACCCAGGAGGCGGCCAGCTATTTGTCGACACGACTCGTGCTATATACACCATCAATATCACCTCTCATGCTGTGATTTCATCAAAGTTCGTGCGTAGGATGATGAAAACACAATGGATATGCCATCCTACCAACCCCGATTATATATTGGGCTTTTCGGATACCCTGGTCTATGTTATCAATTGGGACAACGTGGAAGAGGTCAAAACGTTTGGATATTTCCCGCCCCGTCAGGAACTGCACCCAAAATCGTCGTCATACAAACTTGTACACAACCAAGAATATAACGACCGGGCTTCCGAAGGGGAACAAGTGCCCAACTCTAAGACCAGGGGACCCGATATCTTGCTCGAAATTTTACATCATGAGCTGTTGGGGCAGCCTGGACGTGTGTACCTTGGATTTAGTGTGGCGGATATCAAAGTTGGATCTGATGGTAAAGGCAGTTTGGTGGGCGACACGGAGGCCCCCAGCAATAAACTTCCATACACAATATTGCCTCAGAATGTTACGTCTCACATACGGGAACCTCTTGCGCTATTATCACATGGAAGGCTCGTATTCCTTGATACAGAGCAGTGGATATGCACCTGGACTCTATCTTCGGCTGTTACGAAAGCCCCGCAAGCGCACAGTAACTCAGAACGAGAGGACGCAGCTCCGGCCGCCTCCGAAAGGCCACAGGTCGTTAGTGACCACAAGAAAGAAACTTACAGAAGCATCGAAAAGTATTATTTCCTCCCTGCAGATTGGGTTACTTCAGGCGACGGCCAAGCATGCTCCATCATGCGCGATGGGACTTTGCTCTGTCCGGTACGAGGCCATATATCAACGGTGCAATGTGCGCGGCTTCGAACATACTTTTCTTCGTGATGCAACTCAAAATATACGGGGCCGTATGGTGCTGTTAGCTGACTTTGTCTGAAATTCCTTTTTTAATCCAAGTTTACGGTAAGAGGCAGAACTGAGATAGAGAGGGGTAACTCTGTCAGCACCGAGATAGACTATAGCATAGGAAAATTGATCTACTCAACTTTGATAACTTTATACCATATAAGCCGCCCATATATGAAGTCTTGCACCTCAATAAGAGGATCATCGTATTTGTGACCACCATAAGTCGAATTAGACTTCGTGGGTCTCAGAAAAAGATCGGCGGGATCCACATTGGGTGTCAAAAAAGTGGAGGGCGGTTTGATCTACGCAGAGACGATATTTGGCGTTGCCCAGCCATTAATATGCTCTCATATCCCTTTGCTTTTTGTAGACCTAATTGCATATGCTTGTTGGAGAGCGGGTTACATTTATTTTAATTTAGATAATCAACAAGGAATATTAAGCATAGATTTTAGAACATTTGAATAAATTAGATAATAGTCAAGTATTATAAAATTCGGATTTTAGAACATTTAATCTGGCGCCAGCCGCCTTCCAGGTTGGTAACGATTCCAAATTTTGGTTCAAAGTGAGCCTTTGTGGCAGTACTAGTAACCTTTTGAGGTAACCAACTTACTTCTACTTGCATTTTTTGTTGCTCTATATATATTAGGGAACTATTATCAGGCATTGATCCCACTCATAGATTTAGCGTCTGTTTTGACCGAGGTGCGTTTTAGAGCGTGCCTGGAGTCTACTTTCGCTAGTGAATTGCTGAACCAGGGATATGCCTTTTTGCGGTGGATTATGGCCTGGCGTTATGTACTAATGCCTTGTGGAGTGAAGCTACTACACCAGTGCCCCCAAGAAAGATGGGCCTTCAAGTTTGACTCCCCAAATAAAGACGTCGACTGATGCTACAAATTTCAGTTTTGATATTCATGCAAAATAGATCAAGATGGGCGACCCTGACGTCTATTGCGCGATATGTGGTGGGCCTGTAGTCGAAGTCAAGATCTCCGCCAAGCCTCGCTCCGAAGTTTTCAAGGCCGCACAGCGTGGCGAGGAGCCAGACATAGACTCGGATGAATATTATTGGGAAGAGAGAACCTACGACTGCGAAATTATATCGAAGGAAGAAGCAGCGTGGACTCGTAATGTAATGGTGCTCGGCTTCAACCCGAATCCTAAAGCCCGCGTCAAGTAAGGTTTCATCTGCACCAAAATCGGCAGCGCATAGAAATTAACAAATGCAGCGGTGCCTTCCTAGCTACCTTTGGTACTTATGACGGTTTCGGTGAAGTCACAGTCCACGACTCATTTGATCCGAATTTCGACTTAGCAGAGCTAGGGGATGGTCCAAACCTGGATAACAGCTTCCAATGTTACGAGAACATGGGAGAGGAAAGTAACATTGAACCCGTGTTCCCATTCCATAGGCCATGCTACTATGTCCTTCGGCGCCAGGTGAGCGAGCGGATCGATGGGCTGCCGCTCGTGTCGGGCCTCGTGGCCATGGACAAGGACATCCTGTTTGACATGATGCGCATTCTGGCCGACTTCGACAAGTTAAATATTGACTATGGCACCCCAAATCCGCAAGAAGAAGAAGGCGGTCGCTGGATATCAAATGCTGGGAAAGAGATTTTTGCTGCAAACCCTGGGCCAGTGAAGGGGCTAGAGGGTAGGATTCGAGGGCTGATAAGCGCAGGGTACTTTACTCTATCCCAGGAAGCTGAGTTTGACTTGAGCAATGGTGTGCGGCAAGATCCATTCCAAAAGCTACCTTTTGATATTTTTATCAAGATTGGTGAGCAGTGTGAAGACTCAACAACCTTATTAAACTGGGCAAAGGCATCCTGGTTCGCAAACGTCGCCTTCCGGAGTACCCAGGAAAATTTCTGGGCGACGATAATACGAATACAGATGGGCTGGTTCTTTGAGCTACTTCCATGCCTAGATGATGACAAACTATGTTATGGGTCGAGCATGAGGGCCGTGTTTCTATGGGCTGCTTACCACTCCGAACAACACCTCGGAATAAAAGGAGGACCCTTCCTCTGCATTGCCAACCGCCGGCGCATTTGGGCCAACCCATGTACAGAATTGGCGGACCGATACTGCAGCAAGTTGCCACCTCACCTCCTCGTCGCTAACAGTAAGAATGCCCCCATTAATTTCCGTGAGATGCTTCTATCCAAGGCCACGTGGAGTCGTAAGTACGTTGTAACACACAGAAATCAAACGCAACTGTATAGCACGGTACAGAAGTGTTTTTGGATTGATGAGTGGAAAGACACATATGAGAAGACGCAAACCGTGGAAGCGTTCTTTATGCAGAGCAACGGATTTCTCACCGCTATTGCGCTGACGACTGAGGGTGGTGAGTCTCGGATGGTGGGCTCGATAGACGAGAGTTCCGTAAGGTTCAAGGCGACCATTTCAGTCGAAGATTGGATTTGTGCGATTGTCATTCATATACCAGGTATAGAATTAGTCGGAAGGCTATGGGGCAGTATAGAAGAGACATCGCCAAAAGGCATTACGGTTGGTTGGGCTCGATCCAAGCACTTCTTCACATAGCTTGCTAATAACCCTCACTGTAGATCATCTGCAAGTCTGGGAGAGAGCTTCATCTCGGTGATACGAATCAAGGTTATACTGTGCGAGCACTAGTGGCTCGCCAGGGCTATCAGGTCGTCGGGTTGGTGGCAGAAATGGCTGTAAGTCTGAGTGGCCCTTTCAGGAATGTATATGTGATGGTTCTTGTGAATTAATATACAACAAGGCGGATAACCCTTCAGCAACCTTCACCCGTCTCGGTTTAATCACAGTGCGGAACGAGGAACTAGATGAACGTCGCATCCTTCGTGACCATATAACCCGCCGAAGCCATCCGCGAATCGACGAACTTATGTGGAAAGAAGACGGAACCCGCTTCTTTGGAACCCCATACTGGAACAACCCTTCCTTGAAAGTCTTGCACAGGGACGAAGCACAAGAGCTAGGAGAGTTGGATGGCTGGCTGACTGAGGTCCATCAACAGCTTGTGCCACAGGAGGCTCTCATCTGGGCCAAGGACATGACAGAACTCCGACAGCTCAAGAGGGTGTCTATCTTTACGACATATTCACACATGGCGGATATCAGCGGCGTCAAGGTCGAAGCTTACCATATTTGTGGTTTAGGGGTCATGTTCTCGGAGGAGCACACCGAGGGCCAGCGGTTAATTGGTGTCGAGGGGAAACTTGAAGTAGATGGTCAAGGAGATGACCTTCCTGCCCTCGACGGACCACGTATTCCGCATCGCGCGGGTGCAAAGCTCCGCGAGATGAAGGGAGACGGGAATTTCCGCATTGATCTTGATATCGATGGGCCAGGCGGTGAGATTATAACAGAAGTATTCCTTGGTTGGGGCGAATATGACTCTGTAGACTGTCTTAGGGTGGGTTGACCACGCCTATGGTAATCTTGTTCAAGTTGTGCTAAGAAGTCAAATAGTTCCGCACCAACCGTGACCGAGAGGTCGGATGCTCGACAGCACCCAACGGATGTTATTCGGGTCCCGACGCGCCAGAGTGGGTTTCTATGAAGTCCTCGCCAAACAAGACCATCGTTGGCATCATTGCGACATTCGCTGGTGGCCCTGGTGTAAGCAGGGGCGAGGCGCCTCGTGTGAGATCATCCGAAGTTTTCTGTACAGATAATGAGACTGATAAGCGACAGACTCACACAGAATTAACGTCATTGGCGGCACTCTCAATGTCATTGGGCATCGACGAAGAGACAGTGGAGGAAAGCGACGAAGAGGACGAAGGAGAGAGTGAGGACTATGAGGAAGCCGACAATGAAATGTATGAAATGGATGACGTAGATGAATAAAGAGAAAATAAATGTAAAGAATTACATATCAAAACAATAAAGGAGTTTCTTCCTACCAAATCTGAGTCCAAGCATAGGTTGCTGATAGTCCCTCTGTATGCATTCCAAATTCTTGTAATTTCGCGTGGGGAAGATGCTAACTAAACTAAATTTAGTCTCTCTCCAGTATACTAGTTCCACCAATGATCAGCCCGCAATATTTTGGGATTGTACTAAAGTCTAGGGGCACCTATATTTAGAGAGTTACACTAACCAAACTGGGCCTAAATCTGACAGCTGTAAACAAGCGTTTTAGGGGTGCACATCTCTACCCTTGACAACTACCAATTGGCATCACTGACTATGCTAGCCAAGTGGGCGAAGCATTGTTGAAGGATTGAAGGAGACAAAACCCTGCTCGCTGTAGCTTGTAATTCAGCTCAATATACGAAACAATGGCTTGACCTACCACGAGGAGCCCGGAAGCTCCAGATATAAGCTTCCCACGTAGCCCCCATTCCTCGCCATTTCGACTTGAGCAACCCCTTTAACAGTTTCTCACCGAATATGCTTCGCTATTCTGTAATACTATTAGTTGCCGCCTTTGCCACGGCGGCGACGGCAACGGCGACTAAACCGCCACCAGTGACTGTTACTGTTACTGTTGCGTGCGAGTCTACTCCTACGCCCACGGTCGACCTTGGATATGGACGGTACGCTGCAACTGTCAATGTGAGTAATAACCCCTTTATTATATGCCACTGTGCCATCTGACCTCCCACAGGACACTGGATACCCTTACTACAAGTTCAGTAACATCCGATATGCAGCACCTCCCGTTGGAGATCTCCGCTTCAGACAACCAGTTGCGCCATCAGGCAGTGACAGCACTGTCCATGGTGGCAAGACTGGCTACTCATGCATGCAAGGCGATCCAGGTACGTTATTCCATTCCTATTTGCACTACTACAGCTGAACATGTAAGCTTGGTACCTCCAAGTTGCTGCTGGGCTAGTGCTGCCAGCATTTATAGAGGGAAAGAATGTTTCGAGTGTCGTGGGCAAAGCTGCCGCATCACAAGATTCTAGTTCTCCGGCAACTCCTAGTTTATCTGATATCCCCAAACAAGATGCTACTACTTCGGAGGACTGCCTGTTTTTGGACGTGCTGGTCCCACAGACAATATACGAGTCCCCTCGAAGGACAGATACCAAAGGAAAGGGAGGCGGTATGTAAATCGAAACCTGCAAGACAGGAAATTACTGACATCAGGCAGCACCGGTCCTGGTTTGGATCTATGGTGGTGGATATACGTCGGGCGATAAAAGTGGCCATGCTGAGACCCTCCTCGCGAGCGCCAAAGACAATGGTGAGGATGGGTTCATATATGTGGCTTTTAACTACCGCTTGGGTATGTTTGGTTGGCTCGCTGGTTCAACTTTAGAAAAAGATGGCTCGGCAAACGTTGGCCTCTATGATCAGAAACTCGCCTTGGAATGGATTCAGAGCAATATCCACCTCTTTGGCGGAGATGCGGAGAGAGTCACAGTTATGGGAGAGAGTGCCGGCGCAAGTTCCATAATGCACCATATCACGGCATATGGGGGAAAGAAGGGGAATGCACCTTTTCGGAGAGCCATACTCCAGAGCCCAGGCTGGCTCCCCAGTAAGGCCGCCGCCGCCGACGAAAATATCTTTCAACAGACGCTCACAATCGCATCTACTGTCACCAATAAGAAGATCACTACCCTTAGTGGCTTACGCAGTCTTACGTCAAGCGAGCTCTACTTGGTCAATGCTGCTGTGGTTGGCCTCTCGCCATATGGAAGCTTCACCTACGGCCCGACGGTAGACGGCGACTACGTACCGAAACTCCCTGGGGATTTGCTCCTTAATGGGAACTTTGACAAGAGCGTTGAAGTTATGGCTGCGCATAACGCCAATGAAGGCATCCTCTTCGCAACGCCCTTTGCAAAGTCCAACAAAGACATGGCAACGTACCTCAAGTCTGCTGTCCCATCCTTGGACGACACGGCATTGGAAGTTATCCTCGACTCTGTGTACCCTGAAGTCTTCGACGGCTCTTTTGACTACACCGACCAATTCGAGCGAGCCGCGACCATTGTGGGCGAGGCATTTTTCTCGTGCAACACGCGTTACCTCGAAGCCGCGTTTGGGGAGAAGTCATACAGCTATCTCTTTGACGCTGTAAACAGGGGCTTCCATGGCGAAGACTTGACATACACTTTCTACAACGGCCCATCAGCTGTCGCAGATGGCGGAACCGTCAACGCAACAGTCGCCAAAGCGCTGCAGAGTTATATCACCCACTTCGTGGCGACGGGTAACCCGAACGGAGGTTCTGCGCCATTCTTCCCTCAGTACGGGTCGAATTCGAGCGTGCAGGTCGTGGCGCCGGATGACTTTGGGACTCAGATTACGGATCCTGAGGATAACAAGAGGTGTTCGTGGTGGCAGTCAGCGACCGTGTATGATGACTGAGGAGTTGAAGTTTAACTGGAGGAATTAATCGTTACGTCCAGCCTCGGGATGTGAAATGTTGGCTATATTTCCGAAATATGAGTACACCATACTTGAATGGTCCCGCTGTCGCTGCCCCTCCTCTTCTTCATTTCTCGACAACGGGAGCATCTATTCCTAGCTGTCTAGGGTGAGGCAAAATTTATATAAGGAGACAAAACAAAATGACAAAAACATACAACAGTGGGTATTACTATTCCTAAGGCAACGTAGGTAGATACAGGCACTTACGCTACTACTATATTAGTTATTAGCTTTATTACCCTCCTTTATAACGTATTTCACGTACGAGTGGGCCACACGGACGAGTGGGCCACGAAAACACCAAAATTGACTATTACTGCCTACTACTACACCACTACCCTACATAATGACCCTTATTCGATCGTAATTGAATCCTCGTGCCTCGTACATGTACGGGAGTTATGGCCCATAATACCACATATGCCACAGCGCTTCTGTCGGCCTGTAGAACCCACCTGCCGACTACGCTCACTTGCCACCTCCGTACGGACTTGAGCTTCTACCTCAGCACTCTGAAGCATATCCTCTCCCTCTCGTACGGAGAGACTGCCGCCTTGCATTATACGCCTCTTGCGCTTCCTTTCCCTCCTCTTTTTCTGTTCATTTGCTGCTTGTAGAGCCTTAACTTCTGCCTTGAGTAGAATAGCAGAATGCATCATAACCTAAGCTCCTTTGGCAAGCCGGCTTAGTGCGTCATTAATTGAGGTAGGAGAGCTATTCTGATGTTGTATAACACGGTTCTTAATATGCTCTGTCTAGAAATCAAGCTCCCTTATAGTTTGAGGAGTCTTTGAAGTCTAATTGTTACTCTCAACTATAGGAGGAGTTGGAGTTCTTAAGTGTAGATTTAAGTGAGAGAGGACACTCTGTGGCTCGTACGGAACTAGCCCTGTAGCTCGGAATCCGCTCTTAATGTTCTGCTCTGTAAATGTAGCTTTAAATGCTTCTTTAAATGCAGAGAGGAACTCAAGCTTTGTAATGTGGTTTAGCTGGTTCCGTACGAAGGTTTCAATCTGCTTTCCGTACGAAAGCTTTAGTAGTGCAAAGCAGCTTACATCAAGAGGCTGAAGAATGTGTGATGAGTGTGGTGGCATACAGAGCGTGATTATCTTCCGTTCTGTGTAGTAGTGCTGAAATTGAGCAGAGAGGTAGCTCTCATGTCCGTCGAGAATAAGAAGGCAATAGGTTCCGACTATACGAGCATTTGTATGCTGATCGAAGTGTTGAATCCACTTATACCTAATTGAATTTGAAGTCCACCTATTCTCACTTAGTGTAATCACCTAGTCGTCTAGTAATCCTGAGTCCTCATACCAAGCAGAGAGGTGATTCTGCGCCTTAAAAATGATGAATGGCGGGAGTGCCCATCCGTACGAATTAACACCTTGGATAATTGACACCCACTCTCTATTCCCTGGCTGTATAGTCTTCGGACGGCTCTTTGCTTCTAAGCTTGTAACTACCTTTGCAGTAGCAATAACTCCCATTGCGAAACCTGCTTCATCAAAGTTGTAGATATCCTGCTCTAAGATTCCGTATTTTGCAACTGTGTTTCGTACGAGGGAGAACCACCCTTTAATTATCTTCGGATCTTCGCATTTTGCTCGTTTATAATTATACTTCCGACTAAACTTTGCTTTGAGTTCCGTACGACGCTTAATGAAGGTAGTAGTCCAGTTCTTCCCAACAGAGCTCTCGCCTCGTTCGGAGAGTAGAAGGTCAGCCATTTCTTGTACAGCTTGCAGCCGGGGCGGAAATCCACGTGAATCTAGGTTAAGGATGTACCGAACGAGAGCTGACTCTTCGTACGGAGTCAACTTCTGTAAGTTAGGAATAGAATCGCGTCGGGAAGCCATTCCATTCATTCTTCTACTAAGGGTCATCCGTGGTACATCGTACGACAATGCAGCAGCTCGGACACTTTTAAATTGATGTTCCTTTAGTGCCTGAATAGCTAGAAGTAATCTATCCTCTTGATTAGAGGATTGGGCTTGTGTTGGTTGTGGCATTGTTAACGGTAATCTAGTTGACGCGTTTTGGTGTTTTCGTGGCCCACTCGTCCGTGTGGCCCACTCGTACGTGAAATACGTTAGTCTATAATTAAGTATGGTAATAAAGTTGAAGGCGCGGGGTTTAGATGCTTGTTAGTCCAACTGATCGCTCATATGCGAACAGAGATGTTGTCCATCCTAGGCCAACCCATCTTCTGTAGTTCTTATATTTATTCTGTTAATTTGTCCTATAATATATTGTGTGTATAAGTACTTTCTAAACTTCCACCTACTTCTAGCTACTATTACCCTTCTTACTAAGGAACAGTTGCTAATAAACATTATAAACTCTTTCCTAGAGTTGTTATAGAACCTTAAAACATTCCCTATAAAACTAAATCTCTTAGTGCATGCTACCTAGCTCCTTTATAAGCTTATAGACGCTTATAGACAAGCTTAGACTTACTAAGGAAGTAAGCCTAGGGCTTGTAGCTAGCAAGGCTTCTATAAGTGCTTAGGTTGGAATATCCTATTAGTATAAAGGGCAGTGTAGTACAAAGAGGTGCTAGTGTTATAAGGAAGGAAAGGAGTGTATAGTACACTCTTATAATAATGATTATAATTGTGGCTATTTATTAGGCCTAGCTACTCGAATAGAAATAGCTTTAGTTAAGAGGCCTCACTAGAAACGAGCACGGGCAGACACAGTAGATAATACTACGTAGCTATATAGATCAAATGATAACTTCTACTATTTCTAGTTTACAGTTGAGCCGGCCAGTTCATGAACAGGCCGGCCCAACTATGAACAAGAAAAATCTCTGTTGGGCCGGCCGGTTCATGAACCAGCTCATATCAGGGTTGGGCCGGAACATAGCAAACAAATATAAAAAAATAAACAACTGAGAAATATCTCCAAGTCCCGCCTAAACCTTCTATTGGCTAATCGTAAACCTAGCTCTTAACACTTTATAATTACAACTTTTGCTATTGGAGATTAAGGAGTTATACGCAAACAACCCATACACGAACGCAACGTCCTGACTTGTCCGTCTGTCCAAATTACGCGTGCGGTGCACCAGCCCCAGTCCCAAGACATGAACTCAACGCTATAACCTCCCTACCCCGTCCTGAAGCGCACGCGCAACTCTCGAACCCCCTCACCTCGTCCAAGAATAACTCAGCCAGAATTCTGTAACACAATCGGTTGTGGATCACCAGTCCCACTACTGATTTGTCCCTGCATATGCGCTAGGTTCCAGTTTGTCACATCGAAAGCTTTCTGATCTGGATGGGGATGCAGGGTTATATAACGAGCTGTCCTTGGCCGCTTTATCCTCGCATTTTGTTTCTTCATTTCGACATAGTATCGCCTTGTCGTCTTCTGGTCTGAGCACTACTAGTGGGGTCTGCTCGCGCCGCTGCTTCCCGGCGATTTCTTTATTCGCTGTGGTACAACTGCCATCTTTGACAGGGGAGAGTTCTCTCTGGGCGTCGTCAAGGAGGGAACAGAGGGTTTGACTTGTGATAATTAGCGCGTCATTCATATTGTTTGGTGGTCCAGTTACGGCATCCGTCACAAAGTGTCGTAATTAGAAGTGGAGTTAAATTGAGTTAGGTTTTAGGTTACTAGTTTTATTAGGGAAAATATGCTTGATGTTAGATAGTAAATCGACCGGGTGGATAGCATGTGGCCGACCTGATATTTCACTATTTGTTTAGCAACCAGGCACAGCTTTCCAAACCCCTTTGCTTCATAGAAAGGTTCCTCGTGGACGGCGGCTGGGGTTTGGTGACTGTCCCAGGGTCAACTTTCCTTCGAGGTAATGGCCTGTAATCGCCTCCTCGTGTCGGAAAACTTATTATCAATCTCTAACCACAAATGTAGGCTACGATTCTCTGACAATCATCAAGATCACTTGTGAGTTTCTGCGGCCTTATCGTAGGAAGTTGAGTCTGAGACTTCTATAGTTTCTTTGTTCTACTGTCCTGTTCTTAGGAGCGGTAACTGCAGCGCGTAATTCCTCAGTCGAAACATAGAACTTGACTTTTAAAATAACCCTTTTCTATTTCTTACACTCTATAGGCTTATTTGCAACTGTTTGTAGGTTATAAGTTTCGTGTTGGCGGACAATAGCGCGAAATTCAAGTCGCTCAGTCTCATCAGAGTACTTATCGTACGTGGCGAGCGCTTCCTGATAAGCCACATTATAAATGCTTTAACTAATGCATGGCATTTCAAAACCTCGTCTGCCATTTTGGGTTCGTCCTTATACGCTCACCATACACCCAAAAGGCCCACGGAACGATCGCCAATGCCAGAGCTATAAACGCCAATAAACTGTTGCCCCAGCCAAGCCCTAATTTGTTGTATAGATTCAAACCAAACAAGGGGAAGAGAGCACCAAAAAGGCTTCTCAGAACGGCGCTGGCGGCAATGACGCTTGCAGAGTGGCTCGTGAAGGCATCTATTAGGTAAGTCTGAACACACATGACTATTCCAATCATGCCAAAACCAGTGACGGCTGTTCCTATTTCAGGAACTATCCAATGTACCCGTTTCTCAGCTCCCCAACCATAAATAAACAAGCCAGCTGGGATGGCGAGTGCTGCCGGGAATGTAATAATTGGTGGAAGACGGTCCTCAGGACGTGGCTGCCGCCCTGCTTTGATTACCGATCGGATACTGCGATCAGAGAGCGTGCCGGCATAAGCTAAACCCGCCACAGTGCCCACCCCAGAGCCAAGGAACGATAGTCCTGCCATTGAAGAATTGAAGCCATATCTGTAGAAAATTAGTAGTTGGTTCTTTACGGAGGGTTTGAAATTTATTGCCAAGAAACATCATCTGAGCTCTTAGAACTTATGAATATAGATGATTGGAACAATAAGAAGCATTTATCCTGAAGTACTTACTGATCTCTGAAGACAAACGTGAAAGTTCTAAAATAGTGAAAATGACAAGTTAACGATCATGATCCAGAATCCAAAATCAACGGGGCGAAATGTACTCACGTGAAGAGGATATAAAGCAATCCATATGCGACGGCGATGTACACACACATCATAGTGACGATTGGAGAGAAAATGAACATTTTTGCTGGTCGAACAATATTATAGAGAAAGGCGTCCTTCTCACTGAGCCCAGTGTCAAGCTTCGAGCATAGAGCAGTATTACCAGTCTCTTTCCGCAAACGGGCAACTTTGCGGGTTAAAAGGACGGGAGCATATGTTTCTCGCAACAAGAAAAATGATATCAAAGTGATGACACCCGACTGTTTGATGTCAGCCACGCATAGTCTCCTAGTGCCACAGGAACATGTGGTGTACCAGAATTGTAAGAACCCAGAACACCCAGCGCCACCCCTTGGATTCGCATAGAAACCCGCCTACAACTGGGAAAAAGAGTTAGCACCTGTTACTTTGGAATGGTCTAGGGAACGTACCAGGTCCTATCATAGGCCCTAGAATTGGACCTACAGACCAGATCGCCATCGCTCTGCCCCTCTTTTCTGGAGGCATCATATCCGAAATCGATCCACCGCCGCACGTAATGACAGCGACCCCAGCGACGCCCGCCAAAAAGCGAACAGCAAGAAGCATGCCCATATTGGTTGCAACAGCTGAAAGAATGGTAAAGATGAGGAACAAGACATTGCATATGTTATAGACTGGTAGACGCCCGTATATCTCGCTCATTGGTGCCATTAACAGTGGACCAAATGCAAATCCCAGAACGAATATAGAGACGAGAAAGGTAGCAAGTGTGTTAGATGTACTTCCGAATTCTTCCAATACTTGAGGGATTCCTGGGGCGAACATAGATGAGGCTAACGGTCTAGAAATCCCTTAGCTCTTGACCAACTTCCTTTGGAAAGAGAATAGCTAACGTGATAAAGGTGATGAAAGCCAACAATATAATCATACCCCATTTCTTAGGCTCTGGCCAGTTCTGAGGGTTTGCCTCGTCGTTGCCATCCTCCCAGCCTACCAAATTTGAGTTTGCGTTAGACTCGGCACCATGTGTTTCGTTATTTCTCGTCACATTTAACGAACTATTCTTGCCCTCCTCTTCTTTATTAATATCTTGCAACTGGATTGATGTTGAACGCAAGGAGCCGTCATGCTTAGAGGGGGATTCCTGGTCTGTGGAAGTGGCCATTGCTTCTGGAGAAAAGGAAGGACAATATTAAAACGGTGTAATCTGAAAGTCCTGTGCCGCACCAAAACTAGACAACTCAGAGGGAAGGGATTCTGAATATATACGCACAATAACAAAAGCAAACTAAGCCGTCGTAACTTTCTTTCCAGAAGCTGTCATTTTTATTCCCCCCTGTTTGAATAATATAAAGGTATAAAAATAATGCAGCGTTAAAAAGCGTGGTATTGTAGTTGCACAACCGAACGCGGAAAGCTGTGGCCCGGAAGTGCCAAAACCAAGACATTCGCTCTCGCTCTCGCTCTCGTACTCATTCATTTCACATCCTCGAATTTCCTTGAAGAGACCAACGCCTCTATAGAATAAATACGAGTACGAGAATCCCACAGCGGATATAATCATAGGCATATCAAATAATCACTTGCCGGAAAGTGGTGATACAAACAATTTAAAACATTAAGATACTAAATCCTGTTTATTTACACAACACTAAAATTAGCATAGGGTGCTTTAAGCAATTAGTTTTGTTTTATTGTACTAAAGATGTTAGAGTTGATAATGCATATATGCTATCTATTCTCAACCTTTGCACAAATAGAATGAGAGAGTGTAGCTTAACTAAGAGCTGCAAAATACTAGTTATAGATTAAAGAAAAACAATAGTGAAATAAACAAGCCACTGCTAATAGCGTCTTACTTTCACTAACTGCAGAACAGGCTAGCATTTCAGCCTGATAGATCTCATGTGTAACTGCTTGCTGCTCAACCACTTGTGAGCAGCTAAGCTATTCGACAAGTAGCTATCAACCTTTACCTTCTAAACCTTGCAAATTATACAGCCTGTCCTCGTTTTGCAGTGGGATCGTCTCGAGCATTGGGTAATTGTGCCTAGCGATGGACTCTCATGCATGTTGATATCTAGACAGTGCTGATAGCGCTGCTACTGGAGGGCGAACGCCGAGGAATGACAGTGGGTGCTAGCTAAGGTTGAACTCGTATATGGACTCCTCGTACGAGAAGACACGTGCAAATGTACTAGTGAGAAGCAATATTAGGTTGAAGTGGGGAAAGCTGATGTGATATGAGGATGGTTAAGGCTTGCTCACACCTTTAATGCAAAAAAAGAGTAATAACGGATGATAGCTGAGCCGTCCTCACGTCAGATTCTTCGGCACCTGCCTAACGCCCTTGAGATGGAGGCTCTTATGTTTAGTGTATTATGGTGAATGTATGATCGGCAGAAATGTATTGCTGCTCTGTTTCAGTGAATGTGAATACGAGCGAATACGAGCGAATACGAGCGCGTAACGCTAACGATTAACCCCAGATGTTGATAGGCTGTGAGTCAGCCTCGTTGGCGCCATCCTGGCGCGGGTAACTCCCTATCGACGGCATTTGCCGTCTCTAATATCAAACTTTCCGAAGTGGGAGCATTTGGTTCCCAAGTGCGGATCCCAGATTTTAGTAGCAGCCCTATGATAGATCCAATCTACAAGGTATAAGTTATCTCAGACACAAAGTGTGAATATCTAAGCTTGATTTGGGCCCCTCCCTATTTCAGCCCCTTCATCAGGGGCTGACAGAGTGGTTTGTGTTAGGGGTAATTCGGGAGTACCAGGCATCCTCTACTTTATAAGTTATAAAGTAGAGGATATATTATAACCCTTGTTACATTCAGTACCATCGTTCACTATCATCGCCGCGAGCATCGCCATTGATACACAGCTAAAATTGTATGGGAATCCCCGGTCACCGTAAATAATCTCTTGGCAGCCGGAACAGAGAGACTTCACAGTAACACTAGAAATAGAATATATTAAACGATTGAATTACTACACTATTCTACGGATCCTACGTACTATTTGTATTCGCTCAGGGTGCTATACTCTGCCCCTGAGCAGCTGAACAATTAGGTGCAGTGCTCCATAGAGTGGTGCCCCGAGACAACTGCCTCACGCCACACTAATGGAGAAGCCGGACTACGGTACTGGGAATAATTGCTTTTTTAGGGCCAAAAGACTACCGTATCCCACGGTCCGTGTCCGCCTTCCCACAACAGTTTGATAGAACGAGGATCGTCAGTTGCAACGAGTTCCATGACGAGGAGGCTGAGACTTTGTTTCTGTAGTTGCGCGCCCTAGTGTGGACTCCTGTAGCCGGAAGATGGGAAATGATGATATAAAGTATCTAGAGCCGTCCTTTAATTCAGTATTCGTTCTTTAACCCTACCATGGTTATTCTTGGCCGCTGGGTTTGGATTCTCGGACCATCGGATTCGCATTTCGCACTCGGGCTCGGGCTCGCCTAATGGGATGGCAACGCGTCCGCCCCATTGTAATTCGAGCAAGTGGGTTTTCAAGTGGGACCAGAACAGGGGTATTCAGTAGTGTATGTCATCTTTGTTCCCAATCCACACCACTCCAGAAACGGTGTTACGGAGGTGTTGTTCAAAAGTTTTGTCATTAGGGAGTCCTAAAAAAGCCACTGGCATGGCTGCTTGTAGTGCGGCGGCGTATCTCGCCATATATTTTATATGGGATTGATACTTGAGTGTATGCTGCTGTGCACAAATCCTGGGTTCCCATGCTTGATCTACTCACAAAACTTTTGAACAATACCTCCGTATTGTAACAACACAGATTTATTCTAGAATAGCCTTTAAAAAGTTGCAACGGGACAGCCTAAGCTAGTTAAGTTACCTTGACGCTGTCATGGCCTAAGCTCCAGCCAGATCTTCTGGTAATTGCCATTTTTGAAAGGCTTGAAAATCTATAAAATGGCTCTATAAGCCCCCTTTTTGTTTCATGCAATATAACTATAGTCATCAACTACAATTCACCCCTTAGAGCAAAATATTTTATCAAAATGATCTCTCGCATGCAATTCATGGCATTAGCTCTATTAGGACTGGCATCTGCTAGTCCTAATATACTAGATTCTCTGAGAGGCCAAACCATCACTGCGGTTTTAGGGGGGTTGGATCTCACGGCTGAAGCAGCATGTGCTTGCAAGCTCCTTCTCAATTCCTACTCAGACATGATTTTATTCCCTACATCAGCAAATTATACGGCCGAGACAAAATTATTTTGGGACATCCGCTCCGACTTATCTCCCGCATGCATTTTTCAGCCAGATAAAGCGGACGAGGTGGCAGATGGTATTAAGATCCTCTCTGGGTGTGACGCCCAGTTTGCAGTACGCGGCGGTGGCCATATGAATGTATGTGCAAGAGTCTAAACGGTCGATGGATCTTACTAATTGGATGCACACAGTACCCAGGGTCAAATAACATCGACGGAGGCGTTCTCATCACATTGAACAAACTCAACAGTTATAAGGTCGAAAATGATACAATTGATGTCGGCCCAGGAATGACCTGGTATGATGTCTACGCAGCACTTGATCCACATGGTCGTATCGCCATCGGTGGCCGCCTAAAGACGATTGGTGTTCCTGGCCTTACTCTGATCGGCGGTGTGCATTACTTCATCAATAAGTATGGTTTTGCCATGGACAATGTCGTCAGCTATGATATTGTTCTCGGTAATGGCACCCAAGTCACCGCTAATGACACCACAAACCAGGATTTGTTCTGGGCGCTGAAGGGTGGTGCTAATAACTTCGGTCTCGTCACAAAATTTACTCTTAAAACCTACAGCATTCCCTTAATCAGCACAACTATCCAGACTTTTAACGAAAGTGGTATCTACGATTTGGTCAAGGCTACATGTGATCTTGCTTCATTGGATGACGCTGATCCCATCGCTGCTGGTTCCATCATCACTATTCAGTACAACGCAACAACTAAGGCTGCATCTGGCTCAATATTAGGTGTTCAAGAGGGAATAAGCAACCCTCCAAGTCAGTTTGCAAACTTCTCAGCGATTCCAGGACCCATCAAGTTAAACAACGTCACAACACTTAAGCAGTGGGGTTCTGACAAGGTCACCCCCAATCAGATGTTTAGGTATGTTCTACATTCACACACGTGAATAAGCACACATAGTAATGCGAGATAGGGTTATGTTCTCTCATAAAACTATTGTCCCTGATGCCGATAGACTATACAGTATTTACCAAGCCTGGAGAGCCGCAGTAGACCAAATTGCGGATGTCCAGGGTCTTTACCCAACATTCGTGATGAATACTGTTGCAGCAGGTGCAGCTAGAGTAGGACAGACTAACGGAATTGGCAATGTCTGGGGACTCAAGGTTGAGCCTACCATCTGTAAGTCAGTTCCATTAGTTCTGGGTCCAAAGGTGGGCAGCGATGAATTATACTGATCTGTATAATCTTTAGGGTGGCAGTTTAGCACCGGATGGGATTTGGCACAGGACGACCTCCGTGTAACGGCTTGGTCGCGTCAGTTAACTGAACATCTTCATGGTATTAACCGGAAGCTTGGTCTCGCCAGAGACCATATCTACATGGGAGATGCGGGTGAGTGGCAGGATCCCTTTGCGTCATTCCCAGAAGCGAACGTGGAGCGGATGAGGGCTATTAGATCAGCTTATGACCCGTCTGGAACTTTCTCCAGATTGAACTGGGGTGGCTTCAAGCTTGGATTCTAAAGGGGCCTGGAGGCATCCTGGTCACATAGAGTCGGGAACAATTATCGCAACCCCTTTTACAATCTTCATTTTGTCCCATCCCTAATTGCTAATTGTGCACGGAGGTACACCATTTTCCCCTAGGCAATGAGATCTGCAAAGTGTGTGGTGGGTCAGCGCAGCTCGTAGGCATGATCATGCTTTACCATGGCCTATGCCGTGGCTTCATCTTCATCTCATTTCCCACTTTAAATGCCCTTATGGCCCTTATTAAGCCTTAATTAATCTCGTTCTATCTGACTTGGTACGAGCGAGAGTTTCTCTATATGCACGTTAAGTTGCTGATCAACTCGTACTTGTATTATAACAGTTACTGCATCAATTAGAATACAACCTAGTAATATATAGTCTGCAGGCACTACAACCTAAAATCTGAACTTGGGTTAGGGTGATGAAGATATGTTAAAGCATGGATCTTTATATGCAAAGAGCATTCTGACCTACTACCCTATAACCCCTACTAGGAGATAACCAGCGGGGAAATCCACATGGGGTCTTCATCCATGGCAAGTATTTGTTGTGCCAGTTAATGCGCTAGTGCCTACTGAATCCGATATTTAACTCGTATACTCGTATTTAGTACGAGCGATTGTTTTTGTATATACACGCTGAGCTACTGATCAATTCGTACTCGTATTTAGTACGAGCGAGTGTTTTTCTATATACACGTTGAGCTACTGATCAATTCGTACTCGTATTTTGTGCGACCGGGGCTTTCTCCATTATACACGTTAAGCTGCTAATTATAAGTCTTCATATAAAGAGAGGTGCATAGTGTAGTTGGTTTCTAGTTTTCAACCTCAATCTCAATCACAACCTCAACCTTAATCTCTAGGGCAATTTTCAATCATGGCAACAACACTTACACTAACTACCGCTATCACTAGCACGTCCATTGTTGATATTGAGTCCGTTGGAGAGGAGAAGCGTGATATTACGACTCTGTTGAATTACTGGAAACGCCTTGAAAACCGTTCAATATCTGTGGATTTTAGCACCCCGGGAGCTCAGGAGCGTCTCGATGAACTCTCAAATCTCAATGAAGCACATACGGTATTGATACACGACGTTCGCGGTGACGAGTCAAAGTACACGCTAGAGCGTAATGGATTTCAGTACGTCCATCACCATGTTAAAGAGTTGGAGGACTGCTCCAATGAAGAACAAGTGAGAGAGGTTCTCCTTCCGGCTACTGAAGAGCTGGTCAAACAAATGTAAGCATAATTGGCTAGACATGATCTTCTCTATACATGTTGCGGCTAACATAACCCTGCTTATAGTACTGGTGCTACTAAAATCGTCACCTTTGCACACCGGATCCGTTGTTTCGCTACTGATGAGCGCCAGTTTGCCGCCTCCCAAGCACCTGCACATGACGTGCATTCTGATTTTACCTCGAGTGGTGCTATGGAACATCTCAAAGATATTATACAAGATCAGGCTGAATTCAACCGCCTACTAGACGGTCGCATCCTTGCCATTAACGTGTGGCGACCATTGAAGCAAATTCGCAAAGACCCATTGGCTGTTTGTGATTGGAGATCTGTCGATTCGGAGACTGATTTAGTTGCAAACCGCATGATATTTTCACACGGCTGGAAGGAATTGGCTAAGGCTAATTTCAATCCGAAGCATATGTGGTATTATTTGGGCGGCCAAATGCCAAATGAGCCATTGTTATTCAAACAGTTTGACAGCAAGGCAAAGGATGGTATGAACTTGCCCCATACTGCGTTCGTGGACCTGAAATACATTGAGTGCAATCCTAGAGAGAGCATTGAAATCAAGATGTACGCTTTTCTCTCAAGCTGAGCGCGAAGATCTAGTACTCTGCCATCCTTGTATGTATTTAGAATTCTACTCGGCCGTATCAGTTTCATTTAGTTACCACCTTCCAGAGTCGTTCCTATTTTCAACTATAATGTTTCAACACTTGTGCCACCCGTCAGTATTAGA
This sequence comes from Pseudogymnoascus verrucosus, assembly GCF_001662655.1. Taxonomy (NCBI): domain Eukaryota; kingdom Fungi; phylum Ascomycota; class Leotiomycetes; order Thelebolales; family Thelebolaceae; genus Pseudogymnoascus; species Pseudogymnoascus verrucosus. Next base: position 199,431 of record NW_017263670.1, read on the forward strand.
GGAGCATACCTGATAAGAAGACGTGAAATACCTCGACGCTACTTCGCATATAGATCTGCATCGAACCAGTGTTGCCAGTAGTTCAAACTGTCAGTTTAACAGTTTGAATTCTCGATATCAGAGGGTACTATGTAGGGAAAGTTGACACAGCGGTTGTCTTGTTGCTTCAGTTATTATCTTGTTAACAGAGCAACTATTATGCACATACAGTATACTGGGACGTGCGTACTACCCTGCCAAAACTGTCGGTTTAACAGTTCAAGCTGTTGGCAACACTGCATCGAACTAGCCTTTGTACACCAGGACAAAGTCTGTTTGCAGAATAGGGAAACAAAATTAGTACGTCTCTTTAGAGCGCTGCACAGATGGACCTGATAAGACTAATAATGACCAAAGCCTTTATATCTGTTCCGGCCCAACCGTGAGCTGGGCCCACTCATGAGCTGGCCGGCCAGCTCATGAGCGGGCCGGCCCAACCACGAGTTTTGAAGCTCACGGTTCGGCCGGCCCAACCGTGAGCCCAACCCAACCCAACCCAACCTAACGTAGTAGTGTAGAATAGTATCGTAGAAAATTCAAATCTATAACCTACAACCTACAACTATAGCAATTATGGCTACTATTGCTTCGATCAATCCATTTCCACATGATGTGCGCACTGCTTTTGAGGCCTATATGAGTAGTACTACCTACTATAACCGTGAGCAATTTACACACGAAAAATGGCACTGCATGCACACAATACTCGATAATCCTACTGCCTACATACCATATAATAAAGAGAGCTCAAACCTTAAGACACGCACACTCTCTAGCTTTATGCTTATTAATAATAAGCTACATAAGCAAGGTGATATACGGCATCCACACCCTAGAATTGTGGTTCTAAAAGAAGAGGTGTTTGATATTATCATACAAGAACACCTTAAGCTCTTACATGCAGGCCGGAATAAGGTGTGGCCTACTATAGAGCAACAGTTCTATGGAATAAAGCGAGAGGATGTTGAGTTTATACTCAAACGGTGTAAGAATTGCACCTTAAACAGACCAAATACTACGAAAGCTCCATTAGTTCCTATTATAAGTGGACGGGCGTGGGAGAGAGTTCAAATTGACCTAATTGATATGCGTCACGAGCCATCAGGGCAGTATAAATGGATTCTTCATATAAAGGATCACTTCTCAAAGTATACACAGCTATACCCATTGAAAAGCAAGCACGCAGAGCCTATTGCAGAGCGCTTTGCTCAATTCATTACAGCTTTCCTACCTCCGAAGATTATGCAGTCTGATAATGGGAAGGAATTCAAAGGGGCTCTCCTTATTCTACTACGGAAGTATGGAATTCAGGTGGTAAATGGAGCACCACGATCACCACAAACGCAAGGCCTAGTTGAGCAGGCAAATGGAGTAGTTGAGAATAAGCTCCGGGCATGGAAAATGGATCATGGGTCTACAGAATGGAAAGATGGGCTGCTTGAGGTCACGCTTGCAATGAACACCCAAATCCACTCTACAATTGGGTGTGCGCCAGCTGAGCTTCTATTCCGAGAGCGGAGCTCACACATTGACTGGCTCAACAGTCAGGCCCGGAAGGATCTATCAATTGGAGTTGAGCAGGAAGACCCAACTATGGGCCCGATATTTGAGAGTGATCTCGAACCCGAAGCTCTAATTGACCCACAGCTCCGCCAGGCGCCAGAGCTCTCAATTGAGCTCAGAATTGAGAGCTCCCACTCCGAGCCAGAACTCGGAATTGAGCTCCCAATTGAGAGCTCACATTCTGAGCCAGAACTCGGAATTGAGCTCGCAATTGAGAGCTCACACTCTGAGCCAGAACTCGGAATTGAGCTCGCAATTGAGAGCTCACACTCTGAGCCAGAAATTGGAATTGAGCTTCGGCGTAGGACCCGGGCTCGAGTTCCAGCTCAGCTTAGAACTGAGCTTCGGCTTACACCAGATCCTGTAATTGAGAGAGCTATAGTAGCTACTCAACGAGCAAGGATTTCTATGGTGCGGAAGTATACAAAGAAGCATGATATTCAGCACTTTGATATAGGAGCAATAGTCTCTATAAAGGTTCCTCGAGAGGATAGAACCTCAACTGATAATAAGAGGCTATTTGCAAGAATTCTAGAAGAGCCTTACCCTCATAGGTATCGCATTCTTACACCTTCGGGTGTAATACAACGCCTTATACCTACAAAATCACTCGGAGTTGTAGAGCAAGCTCTATGGTCTGATATCATTATTCCTACTTCTACAAAGCAAGTAACACTAGGGCTTGCAGCTAGAGAGGCTTCTACAAGCGCACGGGTTGGAATATCGTGTCAATGTAAGGGGCAGTGTAGTACAAAGCGGTGCCGGTGCTATAAGGAAGCAAAGGAGTGTAGTGTA